>NW_028159924.1:0-130000 GCF_964263955.1 Coregonus lavaretus | reverse complement strand
GGCCTATAACATTACTGTTACATCAACAACACCTCATTTATAATTAGATTTTAGGATGATCAGCTGAAGCTGAATAGTCCCCAAAAAATTATCACGCTCCAAAACTCAAGAGCCGCTATGCAGGATATATGCTTTGATTGAAAAAAAATACAAGAAAGGCTAATAGTTTGTTAACACCATCTGCTCTAGTTTCCTCACATTTTACATACATTTTAGTCATTTAGCAGACGCTCTTATCCAGAGCGACTTACAGTTATTGAATACATATCTTTTTATACTGGCCCCCCGTGGGAATCGAACCCACAACCCTGGCGTTGCAAACGCCATGCTCTATCAACTGAGCTACATCCCTGCCGGCCATTCCCTCCCCTACCCTGGACGACGCTGGGCCAATTGTGCGCCACCCATGAGTCTCCCGGTCGCGGCCGGCTGCGACAGAGCCTGGATTCGAACCAGGATCTCTAGTGGCACAGTTAGCACTGCGATGCAGTGCCTTAGACCACTGCGCCACTTACGAAACATGAATTCAAGAAGATCGAAATGCATTGGCTATTCCCATAAAACTGATTGAGATCAATCATTATGATTGGCATGCAGGTGCAGTTTCACCGGTAAAACGTGAATAATTATAATTCAGGATTGACAGTGATGATGGCGTATTTTGAAATCAGGTACGCCTACCTTGGCGCTTGAGGGTGTTACAAATATAACATTTGTTTGAGACAATATGTGTGGGCAAACGTTGCAACTGGAGGATGCATTTGATGCATATTCTATAACAGGGCTCTCCAACCCTGTTCCTGGTTTTCATTCCAACCCATCTAGCGCACCTGATTCTAATAATTATCTGATTTATAAGATTAATCAGGTTAGTTACAACTGGGGTTGGACTGAAACACAAGAAAGGCTGGCTATTCAATAGGCTACATCTGTCCGTACAAAAATTATGATGTCATTTACATATTATTTGCGCTCATTTATCTCAAATAAAATAACACCACTGCAAGTAAGATCTGTGGCAGGTCTGTAGCCGGTGGTGACTGTATGCTGCATGTGTTCCCCGCTGGCTTCATCCATCTGAGCAGAAGCCAAAATGCAACCGTCAGCACTCGTTATGAACAGGGTAAATAAAGAACCATGAATGACAGCACCATGGACAACTCCTCCCTTCACGCCGCTAACCACGTTTTAACCTTCTACTCCATTTACATTCCGTCATAGCCTACACTTGGATTAGCCTACACTGTAATTCATTAAACTGGACTGGATTATTTTACCACACCAGCATTGCAATCCAATGCATGCTCGATTTATGCAATCAACTTTTGTGAACAAATATTTTTTTCAGCAAAACTATTTTACTTTTACCTACTTCCCGCGGCTATGAATACTTGCCACTTCTTTGAGTAGTACTGCATTACAAATAGCATGGACTACAAATTAAGATGGCCACCAGTCATTGAACTACAACACCCGTTCTGACAGTATAGATACAGTACCTTCTCTCTTCTCTCATTTCCCCTGGTGGTCATCCTGTTCAGAGGAACCTGAGTCTCAGCTGCAGCTGCAGAGGAAGAGTTATCACCATTAAAACAACAAGTAAAGAACACATCTGATATTAAACTTTCAATTTAACATGGTCTACATTAGTTTACCAGAGTATTTGAAAGAAGGTTTGATTGATTGATTGATGGTTGGTTTATTGATGGTTGATTGGTTTATTTATTTATTATTCGATTGATTGAGTTGGCGAGTAAAACAGATTAAGTGACAGAGTAAGAGTACCTTAAGTTGTAAGTAATGAAGTTAGTTTACCTGTTTTTCTGCAGAAGGAGTAGACACAGGAAGAGGAGAGGAGGGAGGAGAGGAGAGCAGACACAGGACACAGACTGAACAGCAACATCCAACACAGTCCACAGTCTACATCAGGAGAGGAGGAGGGGGACTCAGGAGGAGGGGAGGAGGGGGACTCAGGAGGACTGACGTCTGGACAAAACATTAAACACAAACAGAACTACATTCTTAGATTGTCTACTGCTGATTGGATGTTTACAGATTAACTTGAGGCAATGGTTTATGACCTTAGATCAGCCTCGGATGATTCATTCAAAAAAACATTTAACCAGACACACCAGTACTAACACAATATGAATAATACTAAAGATACAGCCAGAAGATCTATATATAGAATAATAATTGTTCTTACCAAGTGAAATCCTAGTGGTGATGTTTCCATAGTGATAGACCTCTTTCTGTTTAATACCTCCTTTCCCTCCTTCATCCTCCACCTTGTACTCCATAGTCCCACAGTAGTAGAGTCCCAGGTCAGATCCAGTGATGTTCTCAATCAGTAGATCATAGGAGTTGTTAGAGGGGTTCCACACCGCATTATATCCAGGGAAAGGGTTGGGAATATCAGAAATGTCCTGAAGATTTTGGTAAACGTTGTAAATTGAAATAACAAGAGGTGGCTGGTACTTGTGAGAACAGTTCCTATACCATATAATAATGTATACTCCAGTAGTTATGATACAGTCACAGTAGAGAGTGATGTTGTCTCCTGGTCTGACTCTCAGCTCCACCTCTGCTGCAGAGATCCCATCCTGACTGGAGGAAACAGCACCTACAGGTAGCAGAGGAACAGTGTTAGGATGAACTGACTGGAGGAAACAGCACCTACAGGTAGCAGAGGAACAGTGTTAGGATGAACTGACTGGAGGAAACAGCACCTACAGGTAGCAGAGGAACAGTGTTAGGATGAACTGACTGGATGAAACAGCACCTACAGGTAGCAGAGGAACAGTGTTAGGATGAACTGACTGGAGGAAACAGCACCTACAGGTAGCAGAGGAACAGTGTTTGGATGAATCACAGAATGTCACTTTGATATCATAAACTTCTCCACATGGAAAGATGAACCTCATGTCTTTACCACAGTGATCACAACATCACAATAATAAGACAACAGATCTAGTCAACTATAAAACCACATCAAGAAATCAGCTATCATCCAGCTATAAGTCCCAGTAAAACAAGTTACTCACATAAGAATGCAATCAGAGCAACACACAGCCTGTCCATCTGGTGGTCTGATGGTCTGATGGTGACTGTCAGAGAGTAGCTGGGTCTTTGAGTAACAAGGACTTTGCTGCGTATTTCCGTGTTCATGACTAGATGTACTTTACCATGAAAGGACATACGAGCAGCGATAGGTTCGATCGAGTGGAAAGTTTTCAGCTTGTGGTCCTTTTCTCGGAAACCGATGTTGTGTGACATGAAAAGTAGGGTCTACAATCGAGGTAAACAGGCTTCACACATTCATGACGTCAATGGAAAATATTCAGCTTTGAGGTGTTCACCTTAGATAGCAACACCTTAAGAGATCTATAGACACTCTATGAAGAAATAAAAACACATTTTGATGACTGAGTTGACCTTTAAACCTTGAAGAAAATACATATATACAGAGGCTTAAAGTAGGCCTATAGGACTTTATACCTGTAGTCAGAAAGTAGGTCTAATTTTAGACCTAAAGTTTGCCATACACACTCTGGTCAATATGTGTGAATGGGAGAGATATCTGTGACAAATTAACTTGTAATAATAACGTTTGGATTCTCACACTCTGGCCTAATGAAAGACCCAGCTACTCTGACCCTGTTACTGACAGACCCAGCTACTCTGACCCTGTTACTGAAAGACCCAGCTACTCTGACCCTGTTACTGACAGACCCAGCTACTCTGACCCTGTTACTGAAAGACCCAGCTACTCTGACCCTGTTACTGACAGACCCAGCTACTCTGACCCTGTTACTGAAAGACCCAGCTACTCTGACCCTGTTACTGACAGACCCAGCTACTCTGACCCTGTTACTGAAAGACCCAGCTACTCTGACCCTGTTACTGACAGACCCAGCTACTCTGACCCTGTTACTGAAAGACCCAGCTACTCTGACCCTGTTACTGACAGACCCAGCTACTCTGACCCTGTTACTGAAAGACCCAGCTACTCTGACCCTGTTACTGAAAGACCCAGCTACTCTGACCCTGTTACTGACAGACCCAGCTACGCTGCTGACCGGGAGTTCCTGGACCTTAAGCACCGCTTCACCACAGCTCCAATATTAATCCATCCGGACCCCGTCCCGTCAGTTGGTGGTGGAGGTAGACCCTTTGGATGTTGGAGTTGGGGCCGTCCTGTCCCAGTGTTCTGCCCTGGACCTTAAGCTGCATCCCTGCTCCTTCTTCTCCCATCGTCTTAACGCCAAGGAGAGGAATTATGATGTGGGGAATCGAGAACTACTCGCGGTGAAGATGGCATTGGAGGAGTGGGGGCGCTGGTTAGAGGGGGCGGAACATCCATTCATTGTGTGGACGGATCACAAGAACCTGGAATATCTGCACACCGCCAAGCGGCTTAACTCCAGGCAAGCTCGATGGGCCCTGCTGTTCACCCGGTTCAACACCTGGAGCCAGCAACTTGTGTAGGTAGAATACGCACGCAACACCCTCCCCTGCTCAGCCACTGGTCTCTCGCCTTTCGAGTGTTCGATGGGTTATCAGCCCCACGCTCTTCCCTGAGCTGTGGCCGTACCTAGAAGAGAGCCCGGTCTGCTCTTCTCAAGACCCCCTCCAGGTATCGATGACAGGCAGACCGCCACCGGACCCCGGCTCCCCGTTATCGTCTCGGGCAGAGGGTATGGATGTCCACTCGGGATCTGCCCCTCCGGGTGGAGTCCAGCAAACTTTCCCCCCATTTTATCGGACCTTTCCCCGTCTCTAAGATCCTTAGCCCCTCTGCTGTTCATCTTCTGTTGCCCAGCACCCTCCGTATGCATCCCACTTTTCATGTATCAAGGATTGTAAACCTTTGTCTCACAGCCCTCTGTCTCCACTTGTCTCGTCAAGCCTACTCTGCCTGCCCTATCCTGACCCTGCCTGCTGTTCTGTATTTTACTGTCTCTGCCCTGGATTACCGACCTCTGCCTGCCCTTGACCTGTCGTCTGCTGCCCCCTGTTTTGTTAATAAACATCTGTGATTCGAACTGTCTGCATCTGGGTCTTATCCTGAGTTCTGATAACAAACAGATATGAGTATCCCGATGTCCTGACCCACCGTGTGTGTTCCTGACCCAGAAGGCAGCAGGAATGAGGAACAGAAACAGAGCTCTGGAGACCACCACCAGGACCCAGCTCAGACCACAGTCAGGAAGACAGCAGGAATGAGGAACAGAAACAGAGCTCTGGAGACCACCACCAGGACCCAGCTCAGACCACAGTCAGGAAGACAGCAGGAATGAGGAACAGAAACAGAGCTCTGGAGACCACCACCAGGACCCAGCTCAGACCACAGTCAGGAAGACAGCAGGAATGAGGAACAGAAACAGAGCTCTGGAGACCACCACCAGGACCCAGCTCAGACCATAAATAAATAATAATAATACATTATCATAATCATATATATATATATGTTGAAATGAAATTGTGTTTTTCAGAGATTACATAGTTCTGTGGTATAATTCACCTGACTTCTCTATGTATCTCTATTGAGAATGTGGTTGAAAGCTTTACTGAGCTACTTTTAGTAAACTTCAACCATAGGCTAGGTGTTTGTATGAAACCACAGAAACTGTGCTGTGGTTCTGTTCAGCATCTGTCTTCCTCTAAAGACACACCCCCTTAGCATCTAAGCCACACCTCCTTAGCCTAAGAGTCACACCCTTGTCACTTCTAAGCCAACCCTCTTAATATGTTAGCCACACCTGCTAATTGTCTAAGCCACACCCTCAAACAAAAACCTCTGAAAGGTTGCTGGAGCCTTTCCAAACAGAATGGTATGACCTTAACATTGAGGAGACCATAGAGCAGAATTTCCCAAACTTGGTCCTGCGGACCCCAAGGGGTGCACATTTAAAAAACGAAAACGTTCCATAGGGGTAGACTACGTCAGTCTTGGATCATCTGTCTTGCAAGTAGCGCTGTCACTTTATCTCTTTTTGATACAAGCAGTGTCTTCGTAATTCACCACACCTAATTTTAAAATAAATTCTAAATGCTTACGGCAATGAAAGTAAAATCAGTAAATCAAATTAAACTAAATCAATATTTATTCAAGGTACATTTAAAACATATCAGTTCCCTTTACAAAAATATATATGACCATATTTCCTGAAGTTTTGAAAATATTATTTGACTCTGATAGATTCAATGCAGGTGTGTTCTACAGTCAAATTAATGCAAGCTTAAAAACATCAATTTTAATAATTATAAAGGCAAAAAATAATCCTCAACCATAATAAAATGACTCTAAACTCATTGTCATACGTTGAGAGAGAGAGAGAAAGATATCGGAAGTTAAAATTATTCCATAAAAAGGAAAAGAACTGGTAATAACATCAAAGTTCTTGTCCTCCCAGTTAAGTCTATAATGGTTCAAGTCTAACACCCTGCTGGTATTGATGGTTGGTATAGGTCTCACACTCTGCTGGTATTGATGGTTGGTATAGGTCTCACTCTGCTGGTATTGATGGATGGTATAGGTCTCTCACTCTGCTGGTATTGATGGATGGTATAGGTCTCACTCTGCTGGTATTGATGGATGGTATAGGTCTCACTCTGCTGGTATTGATGGCTGGTATAGGTCTCACTCTGCTGGTATTGATGGATGGTATAGGTCTCACTCTGCTGGTATTGATGGATGGTATAGGTCTCACTCTGCTGGTATTGATGGATGGTATAGGTCTCACTCTGCTGGTATTGATGGATGGTATAGGTCTCACACTCTGCTGGTATTGATGGTTGGTATAGGTCTCACCCTGCTGGTATTGATGGATGGTATAGGTCTCACTCTTCTGGTATTGATGGCTGGTATAGGTCTCACTCTGCTGGTATTGATGGATGGTATAGGTCTCACTCTGCTGGTATTGATGGCTGGTATAGGTCTCACTCTGCTGGTATTGATGAATGGTATAGGTCTCACTCTGCTGGTATCGATGGATGGTATAGGTCTCACACTCTGCTGGTATTGATGGCTGGTATAGGTCTCACACCCTGCTGGTATTGATGGATGGTATAGGTCTCACACTCTGCTGGTATTGATGGTTGGTATAGGTCTCATACTCTGCCGGTATTGATGGTTGGTATAGGTCTCACCCTGCTGGTATTGATGGATGGTATAGGTCTCACTCTGCTGGTATTGATGGCTGGTATAGGTCTCACTCTGCTGGTATTGATGGATGGTATAGGTCTCACTCTGCTGGTATTGATGGCTGGTATAGGTCTCACTCTGCTGGTATTGATGGATGGTATAGGTCTCACTCTGCTGGTATCGATGGATGGTATAGGTCTCACACTCTGCTGGTATTGATGGCTGGTATAGGTCTCACTCTGCTGGTATTGATGGATGGTATAGGTCTCACACTCTGCTGGTATTGATGGTTGGTATAGGTCTCACACTCTGCTGGTATTGATGGCTGGTATAGGTCTCACTCTGCTGGTATTGATGGCTGGTATAGGTCTCACTCTGCTGGTATTGATGGATGGTATAGGTCTCACTCTGCTGGTATCTATGGATGGTATACGTCTCACACTCTGCTGGTATTGATGGATGGTATAGGTCTCATACTCTGCTGGAATTGATGGTTGGTATAGATCTCACACTCTGCTGGTATTGATGGCTGGTATAGGTCTAACTCTGCTGATATTGATGGATGGTATAGGTCTCACTCTGCTGGTATTGATGGATGGTATAGGTCTCACTCTGCTGGTATTGATGGATGGTATAGGTCTCACCCTCTGCTGGTATTGATGGCTGGTATTGGTCTCACTCTGCTGGTATTGATGGCTGGTATAGGTCTCACACTCTGCTGGTATTGATGGATGGTATAGGTCTCACACTCTGCTGGTATTGATGGCTGTGTAGGTACTGAAGTCAGAGTTCTGGACTCTCTTCTTCTTCTTTGGTCTCCTCTGTCCCTGACGGATATCCAACGAGGCATAACACAGATCTCCTTCCTCCTGAGAGAGAGAGAGAGAGAGAGAGAGAGAGAGAGAGAGAGAGAGAGAGAGAGAGAGAGAGAGAGAGAGAGAGAGAGGCACACAGATGGAGAGTGAGAGAGACAAGAGAGAGAGAGATTTTACAATTAATCTGTTAATGTTATTGATATGTAATCATACATTATGATTATTTCAAGTAATTCATCATATTATTATGTTTTACAGCTTATTCCTTTAGTTTTTAATTAGTATACTTGCCACTGCTTTGAGTAGTACTGAGTTACAAATCACATGGACTACAAATAAAGATGGCCACCAGTCAAAGAACTACAACACACATTCTGACTATACCTTCTCTCTTCTCTCACTTCCCCTGGTGGTAGTCCTGTTCAGAGGAACCTGAGTCTCAGCTGCAGCTGCAGAGGAAGAATTATCACCATTAAAACAACAAGTAAAGAACACATCTGATATTGAGCTGTCAATTTAACATTGTCTACATTAGTTTACCAGAGTATTTGAAAGAAGGTTTGATTGATTTATTGATTGATTGATGGTTGATTGGTTGGATTAATGATTGATTTATTATTTCATTGATTGATTGAGTTGGAGAGTAAAACAGATTAAGTGAGAGTGAGTGTATTCTGACTTTTTAAATACAATACTGACTTTTATCAAATAAAGGAATGAGTAAAAGAGTGCTATAAAAGAGTGAAAAAGCAGCTTGTAAATAATGACTTAACAATGAATGAGTGACTAAGTGACTCCTGACAGAGAGTGAGAGAGTGAGTGTACCTGTTGTTCTGCAGAATGAGTAGACACAGGAAGAGGAGAGGAGAGCAGACACAGGACACAGACTGAACAGCAACATCCAACACAGTCCACAGTCTACAGGAGGAGGAGAGGAGGGGGACTCAGGAGGAGGGGAGGAGGAGGACTCAGGAGGACTGACGTCTGGACAAAACATTAAACCCAAACAGAACTACATTCTTAGATTGTCTACTGCTGAATGGATGTTTAAAGATGATCTTGAGGCAATGTTTCATGACCTTAGATCACCCTCGGATGATTGATTCAAAATAACATTTAATGGAAACCAGACACACCAATACTAATACAATATGAATAATACTAAAGATACAGCCAGAAGATCTATATATAGAATAATAATTGTTCTTACCAAGTGAAATCCTAGTGGTGATGTTTCCATAGTGGTAGACCTCTTTCTGTTCAATTAATTTAGTTTTCCCTCCATCCTCCAACATGTACTCCATAGTCCCACAGTAGTAGAGTCCCAGGTCAGATCCAGTGATGTTCTCAATCAGTAGATCATAGGAGTTGTTAGAGGGGTTCCACACCAGATTATATCCAGGGAAAGGGTTGTTACCCCAAATCTTAGTTGAAATAACAAGAGGTGGCTGGTACTTGTGAGAACAGTTCCTATACCACATAATGTATACTCCAGTAGTTATGTTGCAGTCACAGTAGAGAGTGATGTTGTCTCCTGGTCTGACTCTCAGCTCCACCTCTGATGCAGAGATCCCATCCTGACTGGAGGAAACAGCACCTACAGGTAGCAGAGGAACAGTGTTAGGATGAACTGACTGGAGGAAACAGCACCTACAGGTAGCAGAGGAACAGTGTTAGGATGAACTGACTGGAGGAAACAGCACCTACAGGTAGCAGAGGAACAGTGTTAGGATGAACTGACTGGAGGAAACAGCACCTACAGGTAGCAGAGGAACAGTGTTAGGATGAACTGACTGGAGGAAACAGCACCTACAGGTAGCAGAGGAACAGTGTTTGGATGAACTGACTGGAGGAAACAGCACCTACAGGTAGCAGAGGAACAGTGTTAGGATGAACTGACTGGAGGAAACAGCACCTACAGGTAGCAGAGGAACAGTGTTAGGATGAACTGACTGGAGGAAACAGCACCTACAGGTAGCAGAGGAAGGAACAGTGTTAGGATGAACTGACTGGAGGAAACAGCACCTACAGGTAGCAGAGGAACAGTGTTAGGATGAACTGACTGGAGGAAACAGCACCTACAGGTAGCAGAGGAACAGTGTTAGGATGAACTGACTGGAGGAAACAGCACCTACAGGTAGCAGAGGAACAGTGTTAGGATGAACTGACTGGAGGAAACAGCACCTACAGGTAGCAGAGGAACAGTGTTAGGATGAACTGACTGGACGAAACAGCACCTACAGGTAGCAGAGGAAGGAACAGTGTTAGGATGAACTGACTGGAGGAAACAGCATCTACAGGTAGCAGAGGAAGGAACAGTGTTAGGATGAACTGACTGGAGCAAACAGCACCTACAGGTAGCAGAGGAACAGTGTTAGGATGAACTGACTGGAGGAAACAGCATCTACAGGTAGCAGAGGAAGGAACAGTGTTTGGAAGAATCACAGAATGTCACTTTGATATCATAAACTTCTCCACATGTAAATATAAACCTCATGTCTTTACCACAGTGATCACAATATCACAATAATAAGACAACAGATCTAGTCAACCATAAAACCACATCAAGAAATCAGCTATTATTCAGCTATAAGGCCCAGTAAAACAAGTTACTCACATAAGAATGCAATCAGAGCAACACACAGCCTGTCCATCTGGTGGTCTGATGGTGTTATGATGAGTGTCAGAGAATAGCAGGGTCTTTGAATAACAAGGTCTTTGCTGCGTATTTCCGTGTTCATGACTAGATATACTTTACCATGAAAGGGCATACGAGAAGCGATTGGTTCGATCGAGTGGAAAGTTTTCAGCTTGTGGTCCTTTTCTCTGAAACCCATGTTGTGACATGAAGACGAGGGTCTAGCATCGAGGTAAACAGGTTTCAAAGTAACGTGACGTCACTGGAAAATATTCAGCTTTGAGGTGGTCACTGTAGACAGCAACACCTAACTAGCAGCACCTGGTCAAGTCAATCTGCTGCAACATCATCAAATATAACATGAAGAACCAAACACTCATTCTGGTGTCAATTTTGACCCCCTAAGAAAAGACTGTTGAGACAGAGACCTATCCTGAGACAGAGACCTATCCTGAGACAGATACCTATCTTGAGACAGAGACCTATCCTGAGACAGAGACCTATCCTGAGACAGAGACCTATCTTGAGACAGAGACCTATCCTGAGACAGAGACCTATCCTGAGACAGAGACCTATCCTGAGACAGAGACCTATCCTGAGACAGAGACCTATCCTGAGACAGAGACCTATCCTGAGACAGAGACCTATCCTGAGACAGAGGCCTATCTTGAGACAGAGACCTATCCTGAGACAGAGACCTATCCTGAGACAGAGACCTATCCTGAGACAGATACCTATCTTGAGACAGAGACCTATCCTGAGACAGAGGCCTATCTTGAGACAGAGACCTATCTTGAGACAGAGACCTATCCTGAGACAGAGGCCTATCTTGAGACAGAGACCTATCCTGAGACAGAGGCCTATCTTGAGACAGAGACCTATATTGAGACAGAGACCTATCCTGAGACAGAGACCTAAGGTTGGCCTATATAACTGCAACCTGCCAGTATTAATGTTTGATTTATCAAATGATGAACATTCAGTAATCATAACATTTAAATCCTCACCATGATCTGTATGAGCTAATTGAGGCATCCCAAAATTATTATTTATCCACCACACATCTAGGCCTCACCAATGTTGGACACCCTGAATTGAATGCAGCAAGAAATTACAATCAGAAACTACAATAACCATGATGCTCTGGAGAGGATGTGATGGTACATTCAAGTCAATTATAGTTTAAGAGCTATGCCATTTGTAGTTCTTTATCTTTGTGGATGTAGTTCTGTATCTAACGATCTCTTTTTCTTCAGGATTAGTGGGAAAACAAATAGGACATAGACAGAGATATGATGCACTCAGTGAGAACATGTGTGACATCATCAGGAGAATAGCAGCACCATGGGTGAACAACTACTTATAACTTGGATGTACTCTCTTCCTCAGGCCAAATGGTAGACAGACAAACAGACAAACAGAGAGACAGACATCACCATGGCAACTGCAACAGGATGTCAGTGTGGGTTTCCTGTGTACTGAGTGTGTCTTCTCAGCCAATCAGTGACTAGCTCTTATATGAGTACTGTAATGCCAACATCATAATATCAGACCTATCAACATTAGCAGTGGTCAATGTATGTATCTGTTTACATGAGTGCACATATATGTGGGTATATGGGAGAGTGTCCATATGATTGTATATCATTTATAGTCCTATGTCTGTGGTTGTGGTTTACTCAGCTAGTGCTGCTGCTCTGTAGGGGAGGGGTTAAGGGGGGCTGGGTTTCAGGTCTGAGGAAAGAGCAGTGAGCTGGGTCTGTCAGTAACAGGGTCAGAGTAGCTGGGTCTTTCAGTAACAGGGTCAGAGTAACTGGGTCTGTCAGTAACAGGGTCAGAGTAGCTGGGTCTGTCAGTAACAGGGTCAGAGTAGCTGGGTCTTTCAGTAACAGGGTCAGAGTAGCTGGGTCTGTCAGTAACAGGGTCAGAGTAGCTGAGTCTTTCAGTAACAGGGTCAGAGTAGCTGGGTCTTTCAGTAACAGGGTCAGAGTAGCTGGGTCTTTCAGTAACAGGGTCAGAGTAGCTGGGTCTTTCAGTAACAGGGTCAGAGTAGCTGGGTCTTTCAGTAACAGGGTCAGAGTAGCTCGGTCTTTCAGTAACAGGGTCAGAGTAGCTGGGTCTTTCAGTAACAGGGTCAGAGTAGCTGGGTCTTTCAGTAACAGGATCAGAGTAGCTGGGTCTTTCAGTAACAGGATCAGAGTAGCTGGGTCTTTCGGTAACATGGTCAGAGTAGCTGGGTCTTTCAGTAACAGGGTCAGAGTAGCTGGGTCTTTCAGTAACAGAGTCAGAGTAGCTGGGTCTTTCGGTAACAGGGTCAGAGTAGCTGGGTCTGTCAGTAACAGGTTCAGAGTAGCTGGGTCTTTCAGTAACAGGGTCAGAGTAGCTGGGTCTGTCAGTAACAGGGTCAGAGTAGCTGGGTCTTTCAGTAACAGTGTCAGAGTAGCTGGGTCTTTCAGTAACAGGGTCAGAGTAGCTGGGTCTTTCAGTAACAGGGTCAGAGTAGCTGGGTCTTTCAGTAACAGTGTCAGAGTAGCTGGGTCTTTCAGTAACAGGGTCAGAGTAGCTGGGTCTTTCAGTAACAGGGTCAGAGTAGCTGGGTCTTTCAGTAACAGGGTCAGAGTAGCTGGGTCTGTCAGTAACAGGGTCAGAGTAGCTGGGTCTTTCAGTAACAGGGTCAGAGTAGCTGGGTCTTTCAGTAAATGGGTCAGAGTAGCTGGGTCTGTCAGTAACAGGGTCAGAGTAGCTGGGTCTTTCAGTAACAGGGTCAGAGTAGCTGGGTCTTTCAGTAACAGGGTCAGAGTAGCTGGGTCTTTCAGTAACAGGGTCAGAGTAGCTGGGTCTTTCAGTAACAGGGTCAGAGTAGCTGGGTCTGTCAGTAACAGGGTCAGAGTAGCTGGGTCTTTCAGTAACAGGGTCAGAGTAGCTGGGTCTTTCAGTAACAGGGTCAGAGTAGCTGGGTCTGTCAGTAACAGGGTTAGAGTAGCTGGGTCTTTCAGTAACAGGGTCAGAGTAGCTGGGTCTTTCAGTAACAGGGTCAGAGTAGCTGGGTCTTTCAGTAACAGGGTCAGAGTAGCTGGGTCTGTCAGTAACAGGTTCAGAGTAGCTGGGTCTTTCAGTAACATGGTCAGAGTAGCTGGGTCTGTCAGTAACAGGGTCAGAGTAGCTGGGTCTTTCAGTAACAGGGTCAGAGTAGCTGGGTCTTTCAGTAACAGGGTCAGAGTAGGTGGGTCTTTCAGTAACAGGGTCAGAGTAGCTGGGTCTTTCAGTAACAGGGTCAGAGTAGCTGGGTCTTTCAGTAACAGGGTCAGAGTAGCTGGGTCTGTCAGTAACAGGGTCAGAGTAGCTGGGTCTTTCAGTAACAGGGTCAGAGTAGCTGGGTCTTTCAGTAACAGGGTCAGAGTAGCTGGGTCTGTCAGTAACAGGGTCAGAGTAGCTGGGTCTTTCAGTAACAGGGTCAGAGTAGCTGGGTCTTTCATTAACAGGGTCAGAGTAGCTGGGTCTTTCAGTAACAGGGTCAGAGTAGCTGGGTCTTTCAGTAACAGGGTCAGAGTAGCTGGGTCTTTCAGTAACAGGGTCAGAGTAGCTGGGTCTTTCAGTAACAGGGTCAGAGTAGCTGGGTCTTTCAGTAACAGGGTCAGAGTAGCTGGGTCTTTCAGTAACAGGGTCAGAGTAGCTGGGTCTCTGATGCAGACTTTAGGTCTAACATTAGGCCTACTTTCTGACTACAGGTATAAAGTCCTATAGACCTACTTTAAGCCTCTGTACAAATGTATTTTCTTCAAGGTTTAAAGGTCAACTCAGTCATCAAAATGTGTTTTTATTTCTTCATAGAGTGTCTATAGGTCTCTTAAGGTGTTGCTATCTAAGGTGAACATCTCAAAGCTGAATATTTTCCATTGACGTCATGTTGGTGTGAAGCCTGTTTACCTCGATTGTAGACCCTACTTTTCATGTCACACAAGATAAGGAGATAAGGACCACAAGCTGAAAACTTTCCACTCGATCGAACCAATCGCTGCTCGTATGTCCTTTCATGGTAAAGTATGTCAAATCATGAACACGGAAATACGCAGCAAAGACCTTGTTACTCAAAGACCCAGCTACTCTCTGACAGTCACCATCAGACCATCAGACCACCAGATGGACAGGCTGTGTGTTGCTCTGATTGCATTCTTATGTGAGTAACTTGTTTTACTGGGCCTTATAGCTGGATGATAGCTGATTTCTTGATGTGGTTTTATAGTTGACTAGATTTGTTGTCTTATTATTGTGATATTGTGATCACTGTGGTAAAGACATGAGGTTCATCTTTCCATGTGGAGAAGTTTATGATATCAAAGTGACATTCTGTGATTCATCCTAACACTGTTCCTCTGCTACCTGTAGGTGCTGTTTCCTCCAGTCAGTTCATCCTAACACTGTTCCTCTGTTACCTGTAGGTGCTGTTTCCTCCAGTCAGTTCATCCTAACACTGTTCCTCTGCTACCTGTAGGTGCTGTTTCCTCCAGTCAGTTCATCCTAACACTGTTCCTCTGCTACCTGTAGGTGCTGTTTCGTCCAGTCAGTTCATCCTAACACTGTTCCTCTGCTACCTGTAGGTGCTGTTTCCTCCAGTCAGTTCATCCTAACACTGTTCCTCTGCTACCTGTAGGTGCTGTTTCCTCCAGTCAGTTCATCCTAACACTGTTCCTCTGCTACCTGTAGGTGCTGTTTCCTCCAGTCAGTTCATCCTAACACTGTTCCTCTGCTACCTGTAGGTGCTGTTTCCTCCAGTCAGTTCATCCTAACACTGTTCCTCTGCTACCTGTAGGTGCTGTTTCCTCCAGTCAGTTCATCCTAACACTGTTCCTCTGCTACCTGTAGGTGCTGTTTCCTCCAGTCAGTTCATCCTAACACTGTTCCTCTGCTACCTGTAGGTGCTGTTTCCTCCAGTCAGTTCATCCTAACACTGTTCCTCTGCTACCTGTAGGTGCTGTTTCCTCCAGTCAGTTCATCCTAACACTGTTCCTCTGCTACCTGTAGGTGCTGTTTCCTCCAGTCAGGATGGGATCTCTGCAGCAGAGGTGGAGCTGAAAGTCAGACCAGGAAACAACATCACTCTCTACTGTGACTGCAACATAACTACTGGAGTATACATTATGTGGTATAGGAACTGTTCTCACAAGTACCAGCCGCGTCTTGTTATTTCAACTACGATTTGGCATAACAACCCTTTCCCTGGATATAATGTGGTGTGGAACCCCTCTAACAACTCCTATGATCTACTGATTGAGAACATCACTGGATCTGACCTGGGACTCTACTACTGTGGGACTATGGAGACTAACCTGGTGGATGAAGGAAAACTAATTGGAAAGAAAGAGGTCTACCACTATGGAAACATCACCACTAGGATTTCACTTGGTAAGAACAATTATTATTCTATATATAGATCTTCTGGCTGTATCTTTGGTATTATTAATATTGTATTATTATTGGTGTGTCTGGGTTCCTTGAATGAGAGAGGTTCAGTTGTAAGGAACGCCAAAGAAAATGTATGTTATTTTGAATCAATCATCCGAGGCTGATCAATAAATAATACATATAATTAAATAATAATTAAAACATTGCCTCAAGATCATCTTTAAACATCCATTCAGCAGTAGACAATCTAAGAATGTAGTTCTGTTTGTGTTTAATGTTTTGTCCAGACGTCAGTCCTCCTGAGTCCTCCTCCTCCCCTCCTCCTGAGTCCTCCTCCTCCTCTCCTCCTGTAGACTGTGGACTGTGTTGGATGTTGCTGTTCAGTCTGTGTCCTGTGTCTGCTCTCCTCTCCTCCCTCCTCTCCTCTTCCTGTGTCTACTACTTCTGCAGAACAACAGGTACACTCACTCACTCTCTCACTCTCTGTCAGGAGTCACTTAGTCACTCATTCATTTTTTAAGTCTGGGTATTCCTAATCAACCTTTCTTATTATTCTAATAATTAGCTATGTTTTTAACCTTCGTTTGAAAAGCATCTTGACCACAATATGTAAACATCTATTTACTTTGAACTGATGTGTCCTAGTTTGACCTCAAACATGGTGTTTTAATGGTGAGAACTCTCCCTCTGCAGCTCCAACTGAGACTCAGGTTCCTCTGAACAGGACTACGACCAGGGGAAGTGACAGCAGTGTGCAGACTACAGTCAAGGTGGGTGTTGTAGTTTTATTTTTGGTAGTCATCTTGATTTGTAGTCCATGTGTTTGGCAACCCAGCCTTATTCAAAGACTATTTTCAATGTCAGATATGATCATTAAAAACAGAAGGAAAAAAGCAAAAATACATAATGTATAATCCTAATGTATGATCATATATAATTAATATTAACCGATTATTAATTTAATCTCTCTCTCTCTCGCTCTCATTGTCTCTCTTTCTGTCTCCTTGTCTCTCTCTCTGTCTCCTTGTCTCTCTCTCTGTCTCCTTGTCTCTCTCTCTGTCTCCTTGTCTCTCTCTCTTTCTCTCGCTCACTCTGACTTCAGTACCTATACATCCATCAATACCAGCAGAGTGAGACCTATACCATCCATCAATACCAGCAGAGTGTGAGACCTGTACCATCCATCAATACCAGCAGAGTGTGAGACCTATACCATCCATCAATACCAGCAGAGTGTGAGACCTATACCAGCCATCAATACCAGCAGAGTGTGAGACCTATACCATCCATCAATACCAGCAGAGTGAGAGACCTATACCATCCATCAATATGAGCAGAGTGTGAGACCTATACCATCCATCAATACCAGCAGAGTGAGAGACCTATACCATCCATCAATACCAGCAGAGTGTTAGACCTGTACCATCCATCAATACCCGCAGAGTGTGAGACCTATACCAGCCATCAATACCCGCAGAGTGTGAGACCTATACCAGCCATCAATACCAGCAGAGTGTGAGACCTATACCAGCCATCATACCAGCAGAGTGTGAGACCTATACCATCCATCAATACCAGCAGAGTGAGAGACCTATACCATCCATCAATACCAGCAGAGTGTGAGACCTGTACCATCCATCAATACCAGCAGAGTGTGAGACCTATACCATCCATCAATACCAGCAGAGTGTGAGACCTATACCAGCCATCAATACCAGCAGAGTGTGAGACCTTTACCATCCATCAATACCAGCAGAGTGTGAGACCTGTACCATCCATCAATACCAGCAGAGTGTGAGACCTGTACCATCCATCAATACCAGCAGAGTGTGAGACCTATACCATCCATCAATACCAGCAGAGTGTGAGACCTATACCAGCCATCAATACCAGCAGAGTGTGAGACCTATACCATCCATCAATACCAGCAGAGTGTGAGACCTATACCAGCCATCAATACCAGCAGAGTGTGAGACCTATACCATCCATCAATACCAGCAGAGTGAGAGACCTATACCATCCATCAATACCAGCAGAGTGTGAGACCTGTACCATCCATCAATACCAGCAGAGTGTGAGACCTATACCATCCATCAATACCAGCAGAGTGTGAGACCTATACCAGCCATCAATACCAGCAGAGTGTGAGACCTTTACCATCCATCAATACCAGCAGAGTGTGAGACCTGTACCATCCATCAATACCAGCAGAGTGTGAGACCTGTACCATCCATCAATACCAGCAGAGTGTGAGACCTATACCATCCATCAATACCAGCAGAGTGTGAGACCTATACCAGCCATCAATACCAGCAGAGTGTGAGACCTATACCATCCATCAATACCAGCAGAGTGAGAGACCTATACCATCCATCAATACGAGCAGAGTGTGAGACCTGTACCATCCATCAATACCAGCAGAGTGTGAGACCTATACCATCCATCAATACCAGCAGAGTGTGAGACATATAACAGCCATCAATACCAGCAGAGTGTGAGACCTATAACAGCCATCAATACCAGCAGAGTTTGAGACCTCTACCATCCATCAATACCAGCAGAGTGAGAGACCTATACCATCCATCAATACCAGCAGAGTGTGAGACCTGTACCATCCATCAATATCAGCAGAGTGTGAGACCTATACCATCCATCAATACCAGCAGAGTGTGAGACCTATACCAGCCATCAATACCAGCAGAGTGTGAGACCTTTACCATCCATCAATACCAGCAGAGTGTGAGACCTGTACCATCCATCAATACCAGCAGAGTGTGAGACCTGTACCATCCATCAATACCAGCAGAGTGTGAGACCTATACCATCCATCAATACCAGCAGAGTGTGAGACCTATACCAGCCATCAATACCAGCAGAGTGTGAGACCTATACCATCCATCAATACCAGCAGTGTGATACCTATACCAGCCATCAATACCAGCAGAGTGTGAGACCTATACCAGCCATCAATACCAGCAGAGTGAGACCTATACCATCCATCAACACCAGCAGAGTGTGAGACCTATACCAGCCATCAATACCAGCAGGGTGAGACCTATACCAGCCATCAATACCAGCAGAGTCTGAGACCTATACCATCCATCAATACCAGCAGAGTGAGACCTATACCAGCCATCAATACCAGCAGGGTGTTAGACTTGAACCATTATAGACTTAACTGGAGGACAAGAACTTTGATGTTATTACCAGTTATTTTACTTTTTATGGAATAATTTTAACTTCCAATATCTTTCTCTCTCTCTCACCGTATGACAATGAGTTTAGAGTCATTTTGTTATGGTTGAGTATTATTTTTTGCCTTTATAATTATTAAAACTGATGTTTTTAAGCTTGCATTAATTTGACTGTAGAACACACCTGCATTGAATCTATCAGAGTAAAATAATATTTTCAAAACTTCAGGAAATATGGTCATATATATTTTTGTAAAGGGAACTGAAATGTTTTAAATGTACCTTGAATAAATATTGATTTAGTTTAATATGATTTACTGATTTTACTTTCATTGCCGTAAGCATTTAGAATTGATTATAAAATTAGGTGTGGTGAATTATGAAGACACTGCTTGTATCAAAAGGAGATAATGTGACATCGCTACATGCAAGACAGATGATCCAAGACTGACGCAGTTTAACCCTATGGAAAGTTTTTTTTTTTTTTATGTGCACACCTTGGGGTCCGCAGGACCAAGTTTGGGAAATTCTGCCCTATGGTCTCCTCAATGTTAAGGTCATACCATTCTGTTTGGAAAGGCTCCAGCAACCTTTCAGAGGTTTTTGTTTGAGGGTGTGGCTTAGACAATTAGCAGGTGTGGCTAACATATTAAGAGGGTTGGCTTAGAAGTGACAAGGATGTGACTCTTAGGCTAAGAATGTGTGGCTTAGATGCTAAGGGGGTGTGTCTTTAGAGGAAGACAGATGCTGAACAGAACCACAGCACAGTTTCTGTGGTTTCATACAAATACCTAGCCTATGGTTGAAGTTTACTCAAAGTAGCTCAGTAAAGCTTTCAACCACATTCTCAATAGAGATACATAGAGAAGTCAGGTGAATTATACCACAGAACATTATAATCTCAGAAAAACATCATTTTATTTTACAAATATAATAATTATTATAATTTATTATAATTATGTATTTATGGTCTGAGCTGGGTCCTGGTGGTGGTCTCCAGAGCTCTGTTTCTGTTCCTCATTCCTGCTGCCTTCTGGGTCGGGAAAACACACGGTGGGTCAGGACATGGGGATACTCATATCAGTTATTGTTAACTTCTCATCCAGTACAGTGATATAACAACAGTTTAACATGTTGTGTTGTTGTGTTAAAACCAGTAGTTGGTAAGGAGAAGAGGGAAGTCCAGAAAAGAAGCAGAGACCAGTCATTCTCCATGTCTGTAGTGAATTGAACTTCTCTTCTACGTGTCCAATGAGATCAGCATGAAACTGTTGTCATGTGGTTTCATCACACCATCATCTGCTGGTCTGTCTCATTCTTTCTCTATTACCCAGATGGTTTTTATTGCTTTATTTTGGTGAATTTTTAATAAGGGCTTAGAGATTGCTTTTAAACGCAGAAAAGTTTTATCCTTTTAAAATTGCAGTTTTTATTTGATATCTATTTTATTTTGTAAAGGTTTTTTACCATTTGAAAAGGTCTACAAAATAGTAGTTGTATTGTAATGGATTTGTTATTTTAGATTGAGCTACTTTTCATGTATGATTTGTATTTGTAATGGTTATCTTCTGGAATGAAATGGCTATTTTTTCAGAGATTCTCCTGTTCTGTGGTATAATCAACCTGATTTCACTATGTAACTCTATTGAGAATGTGGTTTCACTGAAAGCTTTACAGAGCTACATTTAAGACACTTAAAATGTTGAGCCATAGGTCACGTCAGGGCTCTCCAACCCTGTTTGTGGAGAGCTACCCTCCTGTAGGTATTCGCTCCAACCCTGTTTGTGGAGAGCTACCCTCCTGTAGGTTTTCGCTCCAACCCTGTTTGTGGAGAGCTACCCTCCTGTAGGTATTCGCTCCAACCCTGTTTGTGGAGAGCTACCCTCCTGTAGGTTTTCGCTCCAACCCTGTTTGTGGAGAGCTACCCTCCTGTAGGTATTCGCTCCAACCCTGTTTGTGGAGAGCTACCCTCCAGTAGGTATTCGCTCCAACCCTGTTTGTGGAGAGCTACCCTCCTGTAGGTATTCACTCCAACCCTGTTTGTGGAGAGCTACCCTCCTGTAGGTATTCGCTCCAACCCTGTTTGTGGAGAGCTACCCTCCTGTAGGTATTCGCTCCAACCCTGTTTGTGGAGAGCTACCCTCCTGTAGGTATTCGCTCCAACCCTGTTTGTGGAGAGCTACCCTCCTGTAGGTATTCGCTCCAACCCTGTTTGTGGAGAGCTACCCTCCTGTAGGTTTTCGCTCCAACCCTGTTTGTGGAGAGCTACCCTCCTGTAGGTATTCGCTTCAACCCTGTTTGTGGAGAGCTACCCTCCTGTAGGTTTTCGCTCCAACCCTGTTTGTGGAGAGCTACCCTCCTGTAGGTATTCGCTCCAACCCTGTTTGTGGAGAGCTACCCTCCAGTAGGTATTCGCTCCAACCCTGTTTGTGGAGAGCTACCCTCCTGTAGGTATTCGCTCCAACCCTGTTTGTGGAGAGCTACCCTCCTGTAGGTATTCGCTCCAACCCTGTTTGTGGAGAGCTACCCTCCTGTAGGTATTCGCTCCAACCCTGTTTGTGGAGAGCTACCCTCCTGTAGGTATTCGCTCCAACCCTGTTTGTGGAGAGCTACCCTCCTGTAGGTATTCGCTCCAACCCTGTTTGTGGAGAGCTACCCTCCTGTAGGTATTCGCTCCAACCCTGTTTGTGGAGAGCTACCCTCCTGTAGGTATTCGCTCCAACCCTGTTTGTGGAGAGCTACCCTCCTGTAGGTATTCGCTCCAACCCTGTTTATGGAGAGCTACCCTCCTGTAGGTATTCGCTCCAACCCTGTTTGTGGAGAGCTACCCTCCTGTAGGTATTCGCTCCAACCCTGTTTGTGGAGAGCTACCCTCCTGTAGGTTTTCGCTCCAACCCTTTTTGTGGAGAGCTAACCTCCTGTAGGTATTCGCTCCAACCCTGTTTGTGGAGAGCTACCCTCCTGTAGGTTTTCGCTCCAACCCTGTTTGTGGAGAGCTAACCTCCTGTAGGTATTCGCTCCAACCCTGTTTGTGGAGAGCTACCCTCCTGTAGGTATTCGCTCCAACCCCAGTTGTAACCAACAGGAGGGTAGCTTTACAGGAACAAGGTTAAAGATTCCAGGGCGACGTGTTTGTATGAAACCACAGAAACTACTGTGGTTCTAATCAACAACGCTGTCTTCCTCTTAAGCCACGCCCCATTAGCTCCTAAAACCACACCCCTTCGGTTCTAAGCCACACCACGTAACATTTAAATCACGCCCCTTAGCCTCCATGCTCTGGTTATGCATATCTGTCATCCTCTAAAGCCACACCCTCTTCGTCTCTAAGCCACACCCTCTTCACCTCTAAATCACAACTCTTCACATCTAAGCCACACCCTCTTCGTCTCTAAGCCACACCCTCAAATACCTCAAAGGTTTGCTGGAGAATTTGTCAAACCAAATAGCATGACCTTGTACTCAGAGACCTTAAGGGGAGACAAAGAAATGATGACATGAAATCAAATTAAACTGAATCAATATTTGCATTTACATTTATTCAGCTACATTAACACATATCAATACACTTACAAATGAAATACAATTAATTTTCACAACTACAATTACAAAACAACAACTATATCAAAAGCTATTAAACCATATTCCCTGAGCTTAAAAACATTTTCTAAATCAATTTCGTTATTCTTATTAAAAGGCTACAAACAAAAGTTAAAAAATAAATCACTAGTATGAAACGGTTTAAAACAAGTAAAAAATACATTAAAATATTCCCCCAGAAATTAAGTAACTCTTAAAAATATCAAAACTGTCGTTGTCACACCTTCCCAGCTATATTGGTATAGGTCTCTCACTCTGCTGGTATTGATGGCTGGTATAGGTCTCACACTCTGCTGGTATTGATGGCTGGTATAGGTCTCACACTCTGCTGGTATTGATGGATGGTATAGGTATCACACTCTGCTGGTATTGATGGCTGGTATAGGTCTCACACTCTGCTGGTATTGATGGCTGGTATAGGTCTCACACTCTGCTGGTATTGATGGCTGGTATTGATGGCTGGTATAGGTTTCACCCTGCTGGTATTGATGGATGGTATAGGTCTCACACTCTGCTGGTATTGATGGCTGGTATAGGTCTCACACTCTGCTGGTATTGATGGCTGGTATAGGTCTCACACTCTGCTGGTATTGATGGTTGGTATAGGTCTCACACTCTGCTGGTATTGATGGCTGGTATAGGTCTCACACTCTGCTGGTATTGATGGTTGGTATAGGTCTCACACTCTGCTGGTATCGATGGATGGTATAGGTCTCACACTCTGCTGGTATTGATGGCTGGTATAGGTCTCACACTCTGCTGGTATTGATGGTTGGAATAGGTCTCACACTGCTGGTATTGATGGCGGGTATAGGTCTCACACTCTGCTGGTATTGATGGATGGTATAGGTCTCACACTCTGCTGGTATTGATGGTTGGTATAGGTCTCACACTGCTGGTATTGATGGCGGGTATAGGTCTCACACTCTGCTGGTATTGATGGATGGTATAGGTCTCACACTCTGCTGGTATTGATGGCTGGTATAGGTCTCACTCTGCTGGTATTGATGGCTGGTATAGGTCTCACACTCTGCTGGTATTGATGGATGGTATAGGTCTCACACTCTGCTGGTATTGATGGATGGTACAGGTCTCACAATCTGATGGTATTGATGGATGTATAGGTACTGAAGTCAGAGTGAGCGAGAGAGCGAGAGAAAGAGAGAGAGACAAGGAGACAGAGAGAGCGAGAGAAAGGGAGACAAGGAGAGCGAGAGAGTGAGAGATTAAATTAATAATCTGTTAATATTAATTATATATGATCATACATTAGGTTTATACATTATGTATTGTTGCTTTTTTCCTTCTGTTTTTAATGATCATATCTGCAATTGAAAATAGTCCTTGAATAAGGCTGGGTTGCCAAACACATGGACTACAAATCAAGATGACTACCAAAAATAAAACTACAACACCCACCTTGACTGTAGTCTGCACACTGCTGTCACTTCCCCTGGTCGTAGTCCTGTTCAGAGGAACCTGAGTCTCAGTTGGAGCTGCAGAGGGAGAGTTCTCACCATTAAAACACCACGTTTGAGGTCAAACTAGGACACATCAGTTCAAAGTAAGTAGATGTTTACATATTGTGATCAAGATGCTTTTCAAATGAAGGTTAAAAACATAGCTAATTATTTGAATAATAAGAAAGGTTGATTAGGAATACCCAGACTTAAAAAATGAATGAGTGACTAAGTGACTCCTGACAGAGAGTGAGAGAGTGAGTGTACCTGTTGTTCTGTAGAAGTAGTAGACACAGGAAGAGGAGAGGAGAGGAGAGCAGACACAGGACACAGACTGAACAGCAACATCCAACACAGTCCACAGTCTACATCAGGAGAGGAGGAGGACTCAGGAGGAGGGGAGGAGGAGGACTCAGGAGGACTGACGTCTGGACAAAACATTAAACACAAACAGAACTACATTCTTAGATTGTCTACTGCTGAATGGATGTTTAAAGATGATCTTGAGGCAATGTTTTAATTATTATTTAATTATATGTATTATTTATTGATCAGCCTCGGATGATTGATTCAAAATAACATACATTTTCTTTGGCGTTCCTTACAACTGAACCTCTCTCATTCAAGGAACCCAGACACACCAATAATAATACAATATTAATAATACTAAAGATACAGCCAGAAGATCTATATATAGAATAATAATTGTTCTTACCCAGTGAAATCCTAGTGGTGATGTTTCCATAGTGGTAGACCTCTTTCTTTTCAATTAATTTTCCATCCTCCACGTTAGTCTCCATAGTCCCACAGTAGTAGAGTCCCAGGTCAGATCCAGTGATGTTCTCAATCAGTAGATCATAGGAGTTGTTAGAGGGGTTCCACACCACATTATATCCAGTTAAAGGGATGGGAATCAAAAACATAGTTGAAATAACAAGAGGTGGCTGGTACTTGTGAGAACAGTTCCTATACCACATAATGTATACTCCAGTAGTTATGTTGCAGTCACAGTAGAGAGTGATGTTGTCTCCTGGTCTGACTCTCAGCTCCACCTCTGCTGCAGAGATCCCATCCTGACTGGAGGAAACAGCACCTACAGGTAGCAGAGGAACAGTGTTAGGATGAACTGACTGGAGGAAACAGCACCTACAGGTAGAAGAGGAACAGTGTTAGGATGAACTGGCTGGAGGAAACAGCACCTACAGGTAGCAGAGGAACAGTATTAGGATGAACTGACTGGAGGAAACAGCACCTACAGGTAGCAGAGGAACAGTGTTAGGATGAACTGACTGGAGGAAACAGCACCTACAGGTAGCAGAGGAACAGTGTTAGGATGAACTGACTGGAGGAAACAGCACCTACAGGTAGCAGAGGAACAGTGTTAGGATGAACTGACTGGAGGAAACAGCACCTACAGGTCGCAGAGGAAGGAACAGTGTTAGGATGAACTGACTGTAGGAAACAGCACCTACAGGTAGAAGAGGAACAGTGTTAGGATGAACTGACTGGAGGAAACAGCACCTACAGGTAGCAGAGGAAGGAACAGTGTTAGGATGAACTGACTGGAGGAAACAGCACCTACAGGTAGCAGAGGAACAGTGTTAGGATGAACTGACTGGAGGAAACAGCACCTACAGGTAGCAGAGGAACAGTGTTAGGATGAACTGACTGGAGGAAACAGCACCTACAGGTAGCAGAGGAACAGTGTTAGGATGAACTGACTGGAGGAAACAGCACCTACAGGTAGCAGAGGAACAGTGTTAGGATGAACTGACTGGAGGAAACAGCACCTACAGGTAGCAGAGGAACAGTGTTAGGATGAACTGACTGGAGGAAACAGCACCTACAGGTAGCAGAGGAACAGTGTTAGGATGAACTGACTGGAGGAAACAGCACCTACAGGTAGAAGAGGAACAGTGTTAGGATGAACTGACTGGAGGAAACAGCACCTACAGGTAGCAGAGGAAGGAACAGTGTTAGGATGAACTGACTGGAGGAAACAGCACCTACAGGTAGCAGAGGAACAGTGTTAGGATGAACTGACTGGAGGAAACAGCATCTACAGGTAGCAGAGGAACAGTGTTAGGATGAACTGACTGGAGGAAACAGCACCTACAGGTAGCAGAGGAACAGTGTTAGGATGAACTGACTGGAGGAAACAGCACCTACAGGTAGCAGAGGAACAGTGTTAGGATGAACTGACTGGAGGAAACAGCACCTACAGGTAGCAGAGGAAGGAACAGTGTTAGGATGAACTGACTGGAGGAAACAGCACCTACAGGTAGCAGAGGAACAGTGTTAGGATGAACTGACTGGAGGAAACAGCATCTACAGGTAGCAGGGGAACAGTGTTAGGATGATCTGACTGGAGGAAACAGCACCTACAGGTAGCAGAGGAACAGTGTTAGGATGATCTGACTGGAGGAAACAGCACCTACAGGTAGCAGAGGAACAGTGTTAGGATGAATCACAGAATGTCACTTTGATATTATAAACTTCTCCACATGGAAAGATGAACCTCATGTCTTTACCACAGTGATCACAATATCACAATAATAAGACAACAAATCTAGTCAACCATAAAACCACATCAAGAAATCAGCTATCATCCAGCTATAAGGCCCAGTAAAACAAGTTACTCACATAAGAATGCAATCAGAGCAACACACAGCCTGTCCATCTGGTGGTCTGATGGTCTGATGGTGACTGTCAGAGAGTAGCTGGGTCTTTGAGTAACAAGGTCTTTGCTGCGTATTTCCGTGTTCATGATTTGACATACTTTACCATGAAAGGGCATACGAGCAGCGATTGGTTCGATCGAGTGGAAAGTTTTCAGCTTGTGGTCCTTTTCTCTGAAACCCATGTTGTGACATGAAGAGGAGGGTCTAGCATCGAGGTAAACAGGTTTCACACCAACATGACGTCATTGGAAAATATTCAGCTTTAAGTTGGTCACTGTAGACAGCAACACCTAACTAGCAGCACCTGGTCAAGTCAATCTGCTGCAACATCATCAAATACAACATGAAGAACCAAACATTCATTCTGGTGTCAATTTTGACCCCCTAAGAAAAGATTGTTGAGACAGAGACCTATCTTGAGACAGAGACCTATCTTGAAACAGAGACCTATCCTGAGACAGAGACCTATCCTGAGACAGAGACCTATCTTGAGAATGAGACCTATCCTGAGACAGAGACCTATCCTGAGACAGAGACCTATCTTGAGACAGAGACCTATCCTGAGACAGAGACCTATCCTGAGACAGAGACCTATCTTGAGACAGAGACCTATCTTGAGACAGAGACTTATCCTGAGACAGAGGCCTATCTTGAGACAGAGACCTATATTGAGACAGAGGCCTATCCTGAGACAGAGGCCTATCTTGAGACAGAGACCTATCCTGAGACAGAGACCTATCCTGAGACAGAGACCTAAGGTTGGCCTATATAACTGCAACCTGCCAGTATTAATGTTTGATTTATCAAATGATGAACATCCAGTAATCGTAACATTTAAATCCTCACCATGATCTGTATGAGCTAATTGAGGCATCCCAAAATTATTATTTATCCACCACACATCTAGGCCTCACCAATGTTGGACACCCTGAATTGAATGCAGCAAGAAATTACAATCAGAAACTACAATAACCATGATGCTCTGGAGAGGATGTGATGGTACATTCAAGTCAATTATAGTTTAACAGCTATGCCATTTGTAGTTCTTTATCTTTGTGGATGTAGTTCTGTATCTAACGATCTCTTTTTCTTCAGGATTAGTGGGAAAACAAATAGGACACAGACAGAGATATGATGCACTCAGTGAGAACATGTGTGACATCATCAGGAGAATAGCAGCACCATGGGTGAACAACTACTTATAACTTGGATGTACTCTCTTCCTCAGGCCAAATGGTAGACAGACAAACAGACAAACAGAGAGACAGACATCACCATGGCAACTGCAACAGGATGTCAGTGTGGGTTTCCTGTGTACTGAGTGTGTCTTCTCAGCCAATCAGTGACTAGCTCTTTTATGAGTACTGTAATGCCAACATCATAATATCAGACTTACCAACATTAGTAGTGGTCAATGTATGTATCTGTTTACATGAGTGCACATATATGTGGGTATGTGGGAGAGTGTCCATATGATTGTGTAACATGTATAGTCCTATGTCTGTGGTTGTGGTTTACTCAGCTAGTGCTGCTGCTCTGTAGGGGAGGGGTTAAGGGGGGCTGGGTTTCAGGTCTGAGGAAAGAGCAGTGAGCTGGGTCTGTCAGTAACAGGGTCAGAGTAGCTGGGTCTTTCAGTAACAGGGTCAGAGTAGCTGGGTCTTTCAGTAACAGGGTCAGAGTAGCTGGGTCTTTCAGTAACAGGGTCAGAGTAGCTGGGTCTGTCAGTAACAGGGTCAGAGTAGCTGGGTCTTTCAGTAACAGGGTCAGAGTAGCTGGGTCTTTCAGTAACAGGGTCAGAGTAGCTGACCTTTCAGTAACAGGGTCAGAGTAGCTGACCTTTCAGTAACAGGGTCAGAGTAGCTGGGTCTTTCAGTAACAGGGTCAGAGTAGCTGGGTCTGTCAGTAACAGGGTCAGAGTAGCTGAGTCTTTCAGTAACAGGGTCAGAGTAGCTGGGTCTTTCAGTAACAGGGTCAGAGTAGCTGGGTCTTTCAGTAAAAGGGTCAGAGTAGCTGGGTCTGTCAGTAACAGGGTCAGAGTAGCTGGGTCTTTCAGTAACAGGGTCAGAGTAGCTGGGTCTTTCAGTAACAGGGTCAGAGTAGCTGGGTCTTTCAGTAACAGGGTCAGAGTAGCTGGGTCTTTCAGTAAAAGGGTCAGAGTAGCTGGGTCTGTCAGTAACAGGGTCAGAGTAGCTGGGTCTTTCAGTAACAGGGTCAGAGTAGCTGGGTCTTTCAGTAACAGGGTCAGAGTAGCTGGGTCTGTCAGTAACAGGGTCAGAGTAGCTGGGTCTTTCAGTAACAGGGTCAGAGTAGCTGGGTCTTTCAGTAACAGGGTCAGAATAGCTGGGTCTTTCAGTAACAGGATCAGAGTAGCTGGGTCTTTCAGTAACAGGGTCAGAGTACCTGGGTCTGTCAGTAACAGGGTCAGAATAGCTGGGTCTGTCAGTAACAGGGTCAGAGTAGCTGGGTCTTTCAGTAACTGGGTCAAAGTAGCTGGGTCTTTCAGTAACAGGGTCAGAGTAGCTGGGTCTTTCAGTAACAGGGTCAGAGTAGCTGGGTCTTTCAGTAAAAGGGTCAGAGTAGCTGGGTCTGTCAGTAACAGGGTTAGAGTAGCTGGGTCTTTCAGTAACAGGGTCAGAGTAGCTGGGTCTTTCAGTAACAGGGTCAGAGTAGCTGGGTCTTTCAGTAACAGGGTCAGAGTAATGGGTCTTTCAGTAACAGGGTCAGAGTAGCTGGGTCTGTCAGTAACAGGTTCAGAGTAGCTGGGTCTTTCAGTAACAGGGTCAGAGTAGCTGGGTCTTTCAGTAACAGGGTCAGAGTAGCTGGGTCTTTCAGTAACAGGGTCAGAGTAGCTGGGTCTTTCAGTAACAGGGTCAGAGTAGCTGGGTCTTTCAGTAACAGGGTCAGAGTAGCTGGGTCTTTCAGTAACAGGGTCAGAGTAGCTGGGTCTTTCAGTAACAGGGTCAGAGTAGCTGGGTCTTTCAGTAACAGGGTCAGAGTAGCTGGGTCTTTCAGTAACAGGGTCAGAGTAGCTGGGTCTTTCAGTAACAGGGTCAGAGTAGCTGGGTCTCTGATGCAGACTTTAGGTCTAACATTAGGCCTACTTTCTGACTACAGGTATAAAGTCCTATAGACCTACTTTAAGCCTCTGTATAAATGTATTTTCTTCAAGGTTTAAAGGTCAACTCAGTCATCAATATGTGTTTTTATTTCTTCATAGAGTGTTTATAGGTCTCTTAAGGTGTTGCTATCTAAGGTGAACACCTCAAAGCTGAATATTTTCCATTGACGTCATGTTGGTGTGAAGCCTGTTTACCTCGATTGTAGACCCTACTTTTCATGTCACACAAGATAAGGAGATAAGGACCACAAGCTGAAAACTTTCCACTCGATCGAACCAATCGCTGCTCGTATGTCCTTTCATGGTAAAGTATGTCAAATCATGAACACGGAAATACGCAGCAAAGACCTTGTTATTCAATGACCCAGCTACTCTCTGACAGTCACCATCAGACCATCAGACCACCAGATGGACAGGCTGTGTGTTGCTCTGATTGCATTCTTATGTGAGTAACTTGTTTTACTGGGCCTTATAGCTGGATGATAGCTGATTTCTTGATGTGGTTTTATAGTTCGGGGCGGCAGGTAGCTTAGTGGTTAAGAGTGTTGTGCCATTAACGGAAAGGTCGCTGGTTCTAATCCCCGATCCAACTAGGTGAAAAATCTGTCGATGTGCCCTTGAGCAAGGCACTTAACCCTAATTGCTCCTGTAAGTCGCTCTGGATAAGAGCGTCTGCTAAAATGACTAAAATGTAAATGTAAATAGTTGACTAGATCTGTTATCTTATTATTGTGATATTGTGATCACTGTGGTAAAGACATGAGGTTTATATTTACATGTGGAGAAGTTTATGATATCAAAGTGACATTCTGTGATTCATCCTAACACTGTTCCTCTGCTACCTGTAGGTGCTGTTTCCTCCAGTCAGTTCATCCTAACACTGTTCCTCTGCTACCTGTAGGTGCTGTTTCCTCCAGTCAGTTCATCCTAACACTGTTCCTCTGCTTCCTGTAGGTGCTGTTTCCTCCAGTCAGTTCATCCTAACACTGTTCCTCTGCTACCTGTAGGTGCTGTTTCCTCCAGTCAGTTCATCCTAACACTGTTCCTCTGCTTCCTGTAGGTGCTGTTTCCTCCAGTCAGTTCATCCTAACACTGGTCCTCTGCTACCTGTAGATGCTGTTTCCTCCAGTCAGTTCATCCTAACACTGTTCCTCTGCTACCTGTAGGTGCTGTTTCCTCCAGTCAGTTCATCCTAACACTGTTCCTCTGCTACCTGTAGGTGCTGTTTCCTCCAGTCAGTTCATCCTAACACTGTTCCTCTGCTACCTGTAGGTGCTGTTTCCTCCAGTCAGGATGGGATCTCTGCAGCAGAGGTGGAGCTGAGAGTCAGACCAGGAGACAACATCACTCTCTACTGTGACTGTATCATAACTACTGGAGTATACATTATGTGGTATAGGAACTGTTCTCACAAGTACCAGCCGCGTCTTGTTATTTCAACTACGATTTGGCATAACAACCCTTTCCCTGGATATAATGTGGTGTGGAACCCCTCTAACAACTCCTATGATCTACTGATTGAGAACATCACTGGATCTGACCTGGGACTCTACTACTGTGGGACTGTGGAGACTAACGTGGTGGAAGAAGGAAAACTAATTGGAAAGAAAGAGGTCTACCACTATGGAAACATCATCACTAGGATTTCACTTGGTAAGAACAATTATTATTCTATATATAGATCTTCTGGCTGTATCTTTAGTATTATTAATATTGTATTATTATTGGTGTGTCTGGGTTCCTTGAATGAGAGAGGTACAGTTGTAAGGAACGCCAAAGAAAATGTATGTTATTTTGAATCAATCATCCGAGGCTGATCAATAAATAATACATATAATTAAATAATAATTAAAACATTGCCTCAAGATCATCTTTAAACATCCATTCAGCAGTAGACAATCTAAGAATGTAGTTCTGTTTGTGTTTAATGTTTTGTCCAGACGTCAGTCCTCCTGAGTCCCCCTCCTCTCCTCCTGAGTCCCCCTCCTCCTCTCCTCCTGAGTCCCCCTCCTCCTCTCCTGATGTAGACTGTGGACTGTTTTGGATGTTGCTGTTCAGTCTGTGTCCTGTGTCTGCTCTCCTCTCCTCTTCCTGTGTCTACTACTTCTGCAGAACAACAGGTACACTCACTCTCTCACTCTCTGTCAGGAGTCACTTAGTCACTCATTCATTTTTTAAGTCTGGGTATTCCTAATCAACCTTTCTTATTATTCTAATAATTAGCTATGTTTTTAACCTTCGTTTGAAAAGCATCTTGACCACAATATGTAAACATCTACTTACTTTGAACTGATGTGTCCTAGTTTGACCTCAAACGTGGTGTTTTAATGGTGAGAACTCTCCCTCTGCAGCTCCAACTGAGACTCGGGTTCCTCTGAACAGGACTACGACCAGGGGAAGTGACAGCAGTGTGCAGACTACAGTCAAGGTGGGTGTTGTAGTTTTATTTTTGGTAGTCATCTTGATTTGTAGTCCATGTGTTTGGCAACCCAGCCTTATTCAAAGACTATTTTCAATGTCAGATATGATCATTAAAAAAAGAAGGAAAAAAGCAAATATACATAATGTATAATCCTAATGTATGATCATATATAATTAATATTAACAGATTATTAATTTAATCTCTCACTCTCTCGCTCTCTCTGACTTCAGTACCTACACATCCATCAATACCCGCAGATTGTGAGACCTGTACCATCCATCAATACCAGCATAGTGTGAGACCTATACCATCCATCAATACCAGCAGAGTGTGAGACCTATACCATCCATCAATACCAGCAGAGTGAGAGACCTATACCATCCATCAATACCAGCAGAGTGTGAGACCTATACCAGCCATCAATACCAGCAGAGTGAGAGACCTATACCATCCATCAATACCCGCAGAGTGTGAGACCTATATCAGCCATCAATATCAGCAGATTGTGAGACCTATACCATCCATCAATACCAGCAGAGTGAGACCTATACCAGCCATCAATACCAGCAGAGTGTGAGACCAATACCATCCATCAATACCAGCAGAGTGAGAGACCTATACCAGCCATCAATACCAGCAGAGTGTGAGACCTATACCAGCCATCAATATCAGCAGATTGTGAGACCTATACCAGCCATCAATACCAGCAGAGTGTGAGACCTATACCAGCCATCAATACCAGCAGAGTGTGAGACCTATACCATCCATCAATACCAGCAGAGTGTGAGACCTATACCAGCCATCAATACCAGCAGAGTGTGAGACCTATACCATCCATCAATACCAGCAGAGTGTGAGACCTATACCAGCCATCAATACCAGCAGAGTGTGAGACCTATACCAGCCATCAATACCAGCAGAGTGTGAGACCTATACCAGCCATCAATACCAGCAGAGTGTGAGACCTATACCATCCTTCAATACCAGCAAAGTGTGAGACCTATACCATCCATCAATACCAGCAGAGTGTGAGACCTATACCAGCCATCAATACCAGCAGAGTGTGAGACCTATACCAGCCATCAATACCAGCAGAGTGTGAGAACTATACCAGTCATCAATACCAGCAGAGTGTGAGACCTATACCATCCATCAATACCAGCAGAGTGTGAGACCTATACCAGCCATAAATACCAGCAGAGTGTGAGACCTATACCAGCCATCAATACCAGCAGAGTGTGAGACCTATACCAGCCATCAATACCAGCAGAGTGTGAGACCTTTACCAACCATCAATACCAGCAGAGTGTGAGACCTATACCAGCCATCAATACCAGCAGAGTGTGTGACCTATACCATCCATCAATACCAGCAGAGTGTGAGACCTATACCAACCATCAATACCAGCAGAGTGAGAGACCTATACCAATATAGCTGGGAAGGTGTGACAACAACAGTTTTGATATTTTTAAGAGTTACTTAATTTTGGGGGGAATATTTTAATGTATTTTTTACTTGTTTTAAACCGTTTCATACTAGTGATTTCTTTTTTTACTTTTGTTTGTAGCCTTTTAATAAGAATAACGAAATTGATTTAGAAAATGTTTTTAAGCTCAGGGAATATGGTTAAATAGCTCTTGATGTAGTTGTTGTTTTGTAATTGTAGTTGTGTACATTAATTGTATTTCATTTGTAAGTGTATTGATATGTGTTAATGGAGCTGAATAAATGTAAATGCAAATATTGATTCAGTTTAATATGATTTCATGTCATCATGTCTTTGTCTCCCCTTAAGGTCTCTGAGTACAAGGTCATGCTATTTGGTTTGACAAATTCTCCAGCAAACCTTTGAGGTATTTGAGGGTGTGGCTTAGAGACGAAGAGGGTGTGGCTTAGAGACTAAGAGGGTGTGGCTTTAAAGGATGACAGATATGCATAACCAGAGCATGGAGGCTAAGGGGCGTGATTTAAATGTTACGTGGTGTGGCTTAGAACCGAAGGGGTGTGGTTTTAGGAGCTAATGGGGTGTGGCTTAAGAGGAAGACAGCGTTGTTGATTAGAACCACAGTAGTTTCTGTGGTTTCATACAAACACGTTGCCCTGGAATCTTTAACCCTGTTCCTGTAAAGCTACCGTCCTGTTGGTTACAACTGGGGTTGGAGCGAATACCTACCGGAGGGTAGCTCTCCACAAACAGGGTTGGAGAGCCCTGACGTGGCCTATGGCTCAACATTTTAAGTGTCTTAAATGTAGCTCTGTAAAGCTTTCAGTGAAACCACATTCTCAATAGAGTTACATAGTGAAATCAGGTTGATTATACCACAGAACAGGAGAATCTCTGAAAAAATTGCCATTTCCTTCCAGAAGATAACCATTACAAATACAAGACCATGGTGCTACGGAGTTGTGAGGGGAACGGCAACTCCGTACCTTCAGGCTCTGATCAGACCCTACACCCAAACGAGGGCATTGCGTTCATCCACCTCTGGCCTGCTGGCCCTCCTACCTCTGCGGAAGCACAGTTCCCACTCAGCCCAGTCAAAACTGTTCGCTGCTCTGGCACCCCAATGGTGGAAAAGCTCCCTCACGACGCTAGGACAGCGGAGTCACTCACCACCTTCCAGAGACACTTGAAACCCCACCTCTTTAAGGAATACCTGGGATAGGATAAAGTAATCCTTCTACCCCCCCCCCCCCCCTCCAAAAAAAAAAAAAAAACATATTGTAAAGTGGTGATCCCACTAGCTATAAGGTGAATGCACCAATTTGTAAGTCGCTCTGAATAAGAGCGCCTGCTAAATAAATGTAAATGTAAAAGTAAAAGTAAAAGTAGCTCAATCTAAAATAACAAATCCGTTACAATTCAAATATAATTTTGTAGACCTTTTCAAATGGTAAAAAACCTTTACAAAATAAAATAGATATAAAATAGAAACTGCAATTTCAAAAGGATTCACTTTTTCTGTGTTAAAAAGCAATCTCTAAGCCCTTACTAAAAATTCACCAAAATAAAGCAATAAAAACCATCTGGGTAATAGAGAAAGAATGAGACAAACCAGCAGATGATGGTGTGATGAAACCACATGACAACAGTTTCATGCTGATCTCATTGGACACGTAGAAGAGAAGTTCAATTCACTACAGACATGGAGAATGACTGGTCTCTGCCTCTTTTCTGGACTTCCCTCTTCTCCTTACCAACTCCTGGTTTTAACAACAACAACACAACATGTTAAACTGTTGTTATATCACTGTACTGGATGAGAAGTTAAGTTAACAAAAACTGATATGAATATCCCCATGTCCTGACCCACCGTGTGTTTTCCCGACCCAGAAGGCAGCAGGAATGAGTAACAGAAACAGAGCTCTGGAGACCACCACCAGGACCCAGCTCAGACCATAAATACATAATTATAATAAATAATCATATATATATATATATGTTGAAATGAAATTGTGTTTTTCAGAGATTATAATGTTCTGTGGTATAATTCACCTGACTTCTCTATGTAACTCTATTGAGAATGTGGTTGAAAGCTTTACTGAGCTACTTTTAGTAAACTTCAACCATAGGCTAGGTGTTTGTATGAAACCACAGAAACTGCTGTGGTTCTGTTCAGCATCTGTCTTCCTCTAAAGACACACCCCCTTAGCATCTAAGCCACACCTTCTTAGCCTAAGAGTCACACCCTTGTCACGTCTAAGCCAACCCTCTTAATATGTTAGCCACACCTGCTAATTGTCTAAGCCACACCCTCAAACAAAACCTCTGAAAGGTTGCTGGAGCCTTTCCAAACAGAATGGTATGACCTTAACATTGAGGAGACCATAGGGCAGAATTTCCCAAACTTGGTCCTGCGGACCCCAAGGGGTGCACATTTAAAAAACCAAAACGTTCCATAGGGGTAAACTACGTCAGTCTTGGATCATCTGTCTTGCAAGTAGCGCTGTCACATTATCTCTTTTTGATACATGCAGTGTCTTCATAATTCACCACACCTAATTTTGAAATCAATTCTAAATGCTTATGGCAATGAAAGTAAAATCAGTAAATCAAATTAAACTAAATCAATCTTTATTCAAGGTACATTTAAAACATATCAGTTCCCTTTACAAAAATATATATGACCATATTTCCTGAAGTTTTGAAAATATTATTTTACTCTGATAGATTCAATGCAGACATGTTCTACAGTGAAATTAATGCAAGCTTAAAAACATCAATTTTAATAATTATAAAGGCAAAAAATAATACTCAACCATAATAAAATGACTCTAAACTCATTGTCATACGTTGAGAGAGAGAGAAAGATATTGGAAGTTAAAATTATTCCATAAAAAGTCAAATAACTGGTAATAACAAAGTTCTTGTCCTCCCAGTTAAGTCTATAATGGTTCAAGTCTCACACCCTGCTGGTATTGATGGCTGGTATAGGTCTCACACTCTGCTGGTATTGATGGATGGTATAGGTCTCACACTCTGCTGGTATTGATGGAGGGTATAGGTCTCACTCTGCTGGTATTGATGGCTGGTATAGGTCTCACACTGCTGGTATTGATGGATGGTATAGGTCTCACACTCTGCTGGTATTGATGGATGGTATAGGTCTCACACTCTGCTGGTATTGATGGAGGGTATAGGTCTCACTCTGCTGGTATTGATGGCTGGTATAGGTCTCACACTCTGCTGGTATTGATGGATGTTATAGGTCTCACTCTGCTGGTATTGATGGCTGGTATAGGTCTCACACCCTGCTGGTATTGATGGCTGGTATAGGTCTCACACTCTGCTGGTATTGATGGCTGGTATAGGTCTCACACTCTGCTGGTATTGATGGATGGTATAGGTCTCACACTCTGCTGGTATTGATGGATGGTGTAGGTCTCACACTCTGCTGGTATTGATGGCTGGTACAGGTCTCACACTCTGCTGGTATTGATGGATGGTATAGGTCTCACACTCTGCTGGTATTGATGGCTGGTATAGGTCTCACACTCTGCTGGTATTGATGGCTGGTATAGGTCTCACACTCTGCTGGTATTGATGGCTGGTATAGGTCTCACACTCTGCTGTTATTGATGGCTGGTATAGGTCTCACACTCTGCTGGTATTGATGGATGGTATAGGTCTCACACTCTGCTGGTATTGATGGATGGAATAGGTCTCACACTCTGCTGGTATTGATGGCTGGTACAGGTCTCACACTCTGCTGGTATTGATGGCTGGTATAGGTCTCACACTCTGCTGGTATTGATGGCTGGTATAGGTCTCACACTCTGCTGGTATTGATGGCTGGTATAGGTCTCACACTCTGCTGGTATTGAGTGCTGGTATAGGTCTCACACTCTGCTGGTATTGATGGATGGTATAGGTCTCACACTCTGCTGGTATTGGTGGCTGGTATAGGTCTCACACTCTGCTGGTATTGATGGATGGTATAGGTCTCACACTGCTGGTATTGATGGCTGGTACAGGTCTCACACTCTGCTGGTATTGATGGCTGGTATAGGTCTCACAATCTGCTGGTATTGATGGCTGGTATAGGTCTCACACTCTGCTGGTATTGATGGCTGGTATAGGTTTCACACTCTGCTGGTATTGATGGATGGTATAGGTCTCACATTGCTGGTATTGATGGCTGGTACAGGTCTCACACTCTGCTGGTATTGATGGCTGGTATAGGTCTCACAATCTGCTGATATTGATGGATGGTATAGGTCTCTCAATCTGCTGGTATTGATGGATGGTATAGGTCTCACACTATGCTGGTATTGATGGATGGTATAGGTCTCACACTATGCTGGTATTGATGGATGGTACAGGTCTCACAATCTGCGGGTATTGATGGATGTATAGGTACTGAAGTCAGAGTGAGCGAGAGAGCGAGAGAAAGAGAGAGAGACAAGGAAACAGAGAGAGAGACAAGGAGACAGAGAGAGAGACAAGGAGACAGAGAGAGAGACAAGGAGACAGAGAGAGAGACAAGGAGACAGAGAGAGCAAGAGAAAGAGAGAAGGAGAGCGAGAGAGTGAGAGATTAAATTAATAATCTGTTAATATTAATTATATATGATCATACATTAGGATTGTACATTATGTATTGTTGCTATTTTCCTTCTGTTTTTAATGATCATATCTGACATTGAAAATGGTCTTTGAATAAGGCTGGGTTGCCAAACACATGGACTACAAATCAAGATGACTACCAAAAATAAAACTACAACACCCACCTTGACTGTAGTCTGCACACTGCTGTCACTTCCCCTGGTCGTAGTCCTGTTCAGAGGAACCTGAGTCTCAGTTGGAGCTGCAGAGGAAGAGTTATCACCATTAAAACAACACGTTTGAGGTCAAACTAGGACACATCAGTTCAAAGTAAGTAGATGTTTACATATTGTGGTCAAGATGCTTTTCAAAGGAAGGTTAAAAACATAGCTAATTATTTGAATAATAAGAAAGGTTGATTAGGAATACCCAGACTTAAAAAATGAATGAGTGACTAAGTGACTCCTGACAGAGAGTGAGAGAGTGAGTGTACCTGTTGTTCTGTAGAAGTAGTAGACACAGGAAGAGGAGAGGAGAGCAGACACAGGACACAGACTGAACAGCAACATCCAACACAGTCCACAGTCTACATCAGGAGAGGAGGAGGACTCAGGAGGAGGGGAGGAGGAGGACTCAGGAGGACTGACGTCTGGACAAAACATTAAACACAAACAGAACTACATTCTTAGATTGTCTACTGCTGAATGGATGTTTAAAGATGATCTTGAGGCAATGTTTTAATTATTATTTAATTATATGTATTATTTATTGATCAGCCTCGGATGATTGATTCAAAATAACATACATTTTCTTTGGTGTTCCTTACAACTGTACCTCTCTCATTCAAGGAACCCAGACACACCAATAATAATACAATACTAATAATACTAAAGATACAGCAAGAAGATCTATATATAGAATAATAATTGTTCTTACCAAGTGAAATCCTAGTGATGATGTTTCCATAGTGGTAGACCTCTTTCTGTTTAATTAGTTTTCCTTCTTCCACCACGTTAGTCTCCTTAGTCCCACAGTAGTAGAGTCCCAGGTCAGATTCAGTGATGTTCTCAATCAGTAGATCATAGGAGTTGTTAGAGGGGTTCCACACCACATTATATCCAGGGAAAGGGTTGTTACCCAAAAACGTAGTTGAAATAACAAGACGCGGCTGGTACTTGTGAGAACAGTTCCTATACCACATAATGTATACTCCAGGAGTTATGATACAGTCACAGTAGAGAGTGATGTTGTCTCCTGGTCTGACTCTCAGCTCCACCTCTGCTGCAGAGATCCCATCCTGACTGGAGGAAACAGCACCTACAGGTAGCAGAGGAACAGTGTTAGGATGAACTGACTGGAGGAAACAGCACCTACAGGTAGCAGAGGAACAGTGTTAGGATGAACTGACTGGAGGAAACAGCACCTACAGGTAGCAGAGGAACAGTTTTAGGATGAACTGACTGGAGGAAACAGCACCTACAGGTAGCAGAGGAACAGTGTTAGGATGAACTGACAGGAGGAAACAGCACCTACAGGTAGCAGAGGAACAGTGTTAGGATGAACTGACTGGAGGAAACAGCACCTACAGGTAGCAGAGGAACAGTGTTAGGATGAACTGACTGGAGGAAACAGCACCTACAGGTAGCAGAGGAACAGTGTTAGGATGAACTGACTGGAGGAAACAGCACCTACAGGTAGCAGAGGAACAGTGTTAGGATGAACTGACTGGAGGAAACAGCACCTACAGGTAGCAGAGGAACAGTGTTAGGATGAACTGACTGGAGGAAACAGCAGCTACAGGTAGCAGAGGAACAGTGTTAGGATGAACTGACTGGAGGAAACAGCACCTACAGGTAGCAGAGGAACAGTGTTAGGATGAACTGACTGGAGGAAACAGCATCTACAGGAAGCAGAGGAAGGAACAGTGTTATCATGAATCACAGAATGTCACTTTGATATCATAAACTTCTACACATGTAAAATATAAACCTCATGTCTTTACCACAATATCAGAATAATAAGAAAACGAATCTAGTCAACCATAAAACCACATAAGAAATCAGCCATCATCCAGCTATAAGGCCCAGTAAAACAAGTTACTCACATAAGAATGCAATCAGAGCAACACACAGCCTGTCCATCTGGTGGTCTGATGGTCTGATGGTGACTGTCAGAGAGTAGCTGGGTCTTTGAGTAACAAGGTCTTTGCTGAGTATTTCCGTGTTCATGACTAGATGTACTTTACCATGAAAGGGCATACGAGCAGCGATAGGTTTGATCGAGTGGAAAGTTTTCAGCTTGTGGTCCTTTTCTCTGAAACCCATGTTGTGACATGAAGAGGAGGGTCTAGCATCGAGGTAAACAGGTTTCAAAGTAACGTGACGTCAATGGAAAATATTCAGCTTTAAGTTGGTCACTGTAGACAGCAACACCTAACTAGCAGCACCTGGTCAAGTCAACCTGCTGCAACATCATCAAATATAACATGAAGAACCAAACACTCATTCTGGTGTCAATTTTGACCCCCTAAGAAAAGACTGTTGAGACAGAGACCTATCTTGAGACAGAGGCCTATCTTGAGACAGAGACCTATCTTGAGACAGAGACCTATCCTGAGACAGAGACCTATCTTGAGACAGAGACCTATCCTGAGACAGAGACCTATCCTGAGATAGAGACCTATCTTGAGACAGAGACCTATCCTGAGACAGAGACCTATCCTGAGACAGAGACCTATCCTGAGACAGAGACCTATCTTGAGACAGAGGCCTATCTTGAGACAGAGACCTATCCTGAGACAGAGACCTATCCTTAGACAGAGACCTAAGGTTGGCCTATATAACTGCAACCTGCCAATATTAATGTTTGATTTATCAAATGATGAACATCCAGTAATCATAACATTTAAATCCTCACCATGATCTGTATGAGCTAATTGAGGCATCCCAAAATTATTATTTATCCACCACACATCTAGGCCTCACCAATGTTGGACACCCTGAATTGAATGCAGCAAGAAATTACAATCAGAAACTACAATAACCATGATGCTCTGGAGAGGATGTGATGGTACATTCAAGTCAATTATAGTTTAAGAGCTATGCCATTTGTAGTTCTTTATCTTTGTGGATGTAGTTCTGTATCTAACGATCTCTTTTTCTTCAGGATTAGTGGGAAAACAAATAGGACATAGACAGAGATATGATGCACTCAGTGAGAACATGTGTGACATCATCAGGAGAATAGCAGCACCATGGGTGAACAACTACTTATAACTTGGATGTACTCTCTTCCTCAGGCCAAATAGTAGACAGACAAACAGACAAACAGAGAGACAGACATCACCATGGCAACTGCAACAGGATGTCAGTGTGGGTTTCCTGTGTACTGAGTGTGTCTTTTCAGCCAATCAGTGACTAGCTCTTATATGAGTACTGTAATGCCAACATCATAATATCAGACTTACCAACATTAGTAGTGGTCAATGTATGTATCTGTTTACATGAGTGCACATATATGTGGGTATATTGGAGTGTGTCCATATGATTGTATATCATGTATAGTCCTATGTCTGTGGTTGTGGTTTACTCAGCTAGTGCTTCTGCTCTGTAGGGGAGGGGTTAAGGGGGGCTGGGTTTCAGGTCTGAGGAAAGAGCAGTGAGCTGGGTCTGTCAGTAACAGGGTCAGAGTAGCTGGGTCTTTCAGTAACAGGGTCAGAGTAGCTGGGTCTATCAGTAACAGGGTCAGAGTAGCTGGGTCTGTCAGTAACAGGGTCAGAGTAGCTGGGTCTGTCAGTAACAGGGTCAGAGTAGCTGGGTCTTTCAGTAACAGGGTCAGAGTAGCTGGGTCTTTCAGTAACAGGGTCAGAGTAGCTGGGTCTGTCAGTAACAGGGTCAGAGTAGCTGGGTCTTTCAGTAACAGGGTCAGAGTAGCATGGTCTTTCAGTAACAGGGTCAGAGTAGCTGGGTCTTTCAGTAACAGGGTCAGAGTAGCTGGGTCTTTCAGTAACAGGGTCAGAGTAGCTGGGTCTGTCAGTAACAGGGTCAGAATAGCTGGGTCTGTCAGTAACAGGGTCAGAGTAGCTGGGTCTTTCAGTAACAGGGTCAGAGTAGCTGGGTCTTTCAGTAACAGGGTCAGAGTAGCTGGGTATTTCAGTAACAGGGTCAGAGTAGCTGGGTCTTTCAGTAACAGGGTCAGAGTATCTGGGTCTTTCAGTAACAGGGTCAGAGTAGCTGGGTCTTTCAGTAACAGGGTCAGAGTAGCTGGGTCTTTCAGTAACAGGGTCAGAGTAGCTGGGTCTGTCAGTAACAGGGTCAGAGTAGCTGGGTCTTTCAGTAACAGGGTCAGAGTAGCATGGTCTTTCAGTAACAGGGTCAGAGTAGCTGGGTCTTTCAGTAACAGGGTCAGAGTAGCTGGGTCTTTCAGTAACAGGGTCAGAGTAGCTGGGTCTGTCAGTAACAGCGTCAGAATAGCTGGGTCTGTCAGTAACAGGGTCAGAGTAGCTGGGTCTTTCAGTAACAGGGTCAGAGTAGCTGGGTCTTTCAGTAACAGGGTCAGAGTAGCTGGGTATTTCAGTAACAGGGTCAGAGTAGCTGGGTCTTTCAGTAACAGGGTCAGAGTATCTGGGTCTTTCAGTAACAGGGTCAGAGTAGCTGGGTCTTTCAGTAACAGGGTCAGAGTAGCTGGGTCTTTCAGTAACAGGGTCAGAGTAGCTGGGTCTTTCAGTAACAGGGTCAGAGTAGCTGGGTCTGTCAGTAACAGGGTCAGAGTAGCTGGGTCTTTCAGTAACAGGGTCAGAGTAGCTGGGTCTTTCAGTAACATGGTCAGAGTAGCTGGGTCTGTCAGTAACAGGGTCAGAGTAGCTGGGTCTTTCAGTAACAGGGTCAGAGTAGCTGGGTCTTTCAGTAACAGGGTCAGAGTAGCTGGGTCTTTCAGTAACAGGGTCAGAGTAGCTGGGTCTTTCAGTAACAGGGTCAGAGTAGCTGGGTCTTTCAGTAACAGGGTCAGAGTAGCTGGGTCTTTCAGTAACAGGGTCAGAGTAGCTGGGTCTTTCAGTTACAGGGTCAGAGTAGCTGGGTCTTTCAGTAACAGGGTCAGAGTAGCTGGGTCTTTCAGTAACAGGGTCAGAGTAGCTGGGTCTTTCAGTAACAGGGTCAGAGTAGCTGGGTCTTTCAGTAACAGGGTCAGAGTAGCTGGGTCTCTGATGCAGACTTTAGGTCTAACATTAGGCCTACTTTTTGACTACAGGTATAAAGTCCTATAGACCTACTTTAAGCCTCTGTATAAATGTATTTTCTTTAAGGTTTAAAGGTCAACTCAGTCATCAAAATGTGTTTTTATTTCTTCATAGAGTGTCTATAGGTCTCTAAGGTGAACACCTCAAAGCTGAATATTTTCCATTGACGTCATGTTGGTGTGAAGCCTGTTTACCTCGATTGTAGACCCTACTTTTCATGTCACACAAGATAAGGAGATAAGGACCACAAGCTGAAAACTTTCCACTCGATCGAACCAATCGCTGCTCGTATGTCCTTTCATGGTAAAGTACATCTAGTCATGAACACGGAAATACGCAGCAAAGACCTTGTTATTCAAAGACCCAGCTACTCTCTGACAGTCACCAACAGACCATCAGACCACCAGATGGACAGGCTGTGTGTTGCTCTGATTGCATTCTTATGTGAGTAACTTGTTTTACTGGGCCTTATAGCTGGATGATAGCTGATTTCTTGATGTGGTTTTATAGTTCGGGGCGGCAGGTAGCTTAGTGGTTAAGAGTGTTGTGCCAGTAACCGAAAGGTCGCTGGTTCTAATCCCCGATCCAACTAGGTGAAAAATCTGTCGATGTGCCCTTGAGCAAGGCACTTAACCCTAATTGCTCCTGTAAGTCGCTCTGGATAAGAGCGTCTGCTAAAATGACTAAAATGTAAATGTAAATAGTTGACTAGATCTGTTATCTTATTATTGTGATATTGTGATCACTGTGGTAAAGACATGAGGTTTATATTTACATGTGGAGAAGTTTATGATATCAAAGTGACATTCTGTGATTCATCCTAACACTGTTCCTCTGCTACCTGTAGGTGCTGTTTCCTCCAGTCAGTTCATCCAAACACTGTTCCTCTGCTACCTGTAGGTGCTGTTTCCTCCAGTCAGTTCATCCTAACACTGTTCCTCTGTTACCTGTAGGTGCTGTTTCCTCCAGTCAGTTCATCCTAACACTGTTCCTCTGTTACCTGTAGGTGCTGTTTCCTCCAGTCAGTTCATCCTAACACTGTTCCTCTGCTACCTGTAGATGCTGTTTCCTCCAGTCAGTTCATCCTAACACTGTTCCTCTGCTACCTGTAGGTGCTGTTTCCTCCAGTCAGTTCATCCTAACACTGTTCCTCTGCTACCTGTAGGTGCTGTTTCCTCCAGTCAGTTCATCCTAACACTGTTCCTCTGCTACCTGTAGGTGCTGTTTCCTCCAGTCAGTTCATCCTAACACTGTTCCTCTGCTACCTGTAGGTGCTGTTTCCTCCAGTCAGTTCATCCTAACACTGTTCCTCTGCTACCTGTAGGTGCTGTTTCCTCCAGTCAGGATGGGATCTCTGCAGCAGAGGTGGAGCTGAGAGTCAGACCAGGAGACAACATCACTCTCTACTGTGACTGTATCATAACTACTGGAGTATACATTATGTGGTATAGGAACTGTTCTCACAAGTACCAGCCGCGTCTTGTTATTTCAACTACGATTTGGCATAACAACCCTTTCCCTGGATATAATGTGGTGTGGAACCCCTCTAACAACTCCTATGATCTACTGATTGAGAACATCACTGGATCTGACCTGGGACTCTACTACTGTGGGACTGTGGAGACTAACCTGGTGGATGAAGGAAAACTAATTGGAAAGAAAGAGGTCTACCACTATGGAAACATCACCACTAGGATTTCACTTGGTAAGAACAATTATTATTCTCTATATATGTCTTCTTGCTGTATCTTTAGTATTATTCATATTGTATTATTATTGGTGTGTCTGGGTTCCTTGAATGAGATAGGTTCAGTTTTAAGGAACGCCAAAGAAAATGTATGTTATTTTGAATCAATCATCCGAGGCTGATCAATAAATAATACATATAATTAAATAATAATTAAAACATTGCCTCAAGATCATCTTTAAACATCCATTCAGCAGTAGACAATCTAAGAATGTAGTTCTGTTTGTGTTTAATGTTTTGTCCAGACGTCAGTCCTCCTGAGTCCCCCTCCTCCTCTCCTGATGTAGACTGTGGACTGTGTTGGATGTTGCTGTTCAGTCTGTGTCCTGTGTCTGCTCTCCTCTCCTCTTCCTGTGTCTACTACTTCTGCAGAACAACAGGTACATTCACTCTCTCACTCTCTGTCAGGAGTCACTTAGTCACTCATTCATTTTTTAAGTCTGGGTATTCCTAATCAACCTTTCTTATTATTCAAATAATTAGCTATGTTTTTAACCTTCGTTTGAAAAGCATCTTGACCACAATATGTAAACATCTATTTACTTTGAACTGATGTGTCCTAGTTTGACCTCAAACGTGGTGTTTTAATGGTGAGAACTCTCCCTCTGCAGCTCCAACTGAGACTCAGGTTCCTCTGAACAGGACTACCACCAGGGGAAGTGACAGCAGTGTGCAGACTACAGTCAAGGTGGGTGTTGTAGTTTTATTTTTGGTAGTCATCTTGATTTGTAGTCCATGTGTTTGGCAACACAGCCTTATTCAAAGACTATTTTCAATGTCAGATATGATCATTAAAAACAGAAGGAAAATAGCAACAATACATAATGTATAATCCTAATGTATGATCATATATAATTAATATTAACAGATTATTAATTTAATCTCTCACTCTCTCGCTCTCCTTCTCTCTTTCTCTCGCTCTCTCTGTCTCCTTGTCTCTCTCTCTGTCTCCTTGTCTCTCTCTCTGTCTCCTTGTCTCTCTCTCTGTCTCCTTGTCTCTCTCTCTGTCTCCTTGTCTCTCTCTCTGTCTCCTTGTCTCTCTCTCTTTCTCTCGCTCTCTCGCTCACTCTGACTTCAGTACCTATACATCCATCAATACCCGCAGATTGTGAGACCTATACCAGCCATCAATACCAGCAGAGTGTGAGACCTACACCATCCATCAATACCAGCAGAGTGTGAGACCTATACCATCCATCAATACCAGCATAGTGTGAGACCTATACCATCCATCAATACCAGCAGAGTGTGAGACCTATACCATCCATCAATACCAGCAGAGTGAGAGACCTATACCATCCATCAATACCCGCAGATTGTGAGACCTGTACCATCCATCAATACCAGCATAGTGTGAGACCTATACCATCCATCAATACCAGCATAGTGTGAGACCTATACCATCCATCAATACCAGCAGATTGAGAGACCTATACCATCCATCAATACCAGCAGAGTGTGAGACCTATACCATCCATCAATACCAGCAGATTGAGAGACCTATACCAGCCATCAATACCAGCAGAGTGTGAGACCTATACCAGACATCAATACCAGCAGAGTGTGAGACCTATACCAGCCATCAATATCAGCAGATTGTGAGACCTATACCAGCCATCAATACCAGCAGAGTGTGAAACCTGTACCAGCCATCAATACCAGCAGTGTGAGACCTATACCATCCATCAATACCAGCAGAGTGTGAGACCTATACCAGCCATCAATACCAGCAGAGTGTGAGACCTATACCAGCCATCAATACCAGCAGATTGTGAGACCTATACCAGCCATCAATACCAGCAGAGTGTGAGACCTGTACCAGCCATCAATACCAGCAGTGTGAGACCTATACCATCCATCAATACCAGCAGAGTGTGAGACCTATACCAGCCATCAATACCAGCAGAGTGTGAGACCTATACCATCCATCAATACCAGCAGAGTGTGAGACCTATACAATCCATCAATACCAGCAGAGTGTGAGACCTATACCAGCCATCAATACCAGCAGAGTGTGAGACCTATACCAGCCATCAATACCAGCAGAGTGTGAGACCTATACCAGCCATCAATACCAGCAGAGTGTGAGACCTGTACCAGCCATCAATACCAGCAGAGTGTGAGACCTATACCATCCATCAATACCAGCAGAGTGTGAGACCTATACCATCCATCAATACCAGCAGAGTGTGAGACCTATACCAGCCATCAATACCAGCAGAGTGTGAGACCTATACCAGCCATCAATACCAGCAGAGTGTGAGACCTATACCAGCCATCAATACCAGCAGAGTGTGAGACCTATACCAGCCATCAATACCAGCAGAGTGTGAGACCTATACCAGCCATCAATACCAGCAGAGTGTGAGACCTGTACCAGCCATCAATACCAGCAGAGTGTGAGACCTATACCATCCATCAATACCAGCAGAGTGTGAGACCTATACCAGCCATCAATACCAGCAGATTGTGAGACCTATACCATCCATCAATACCAGCAGAGTGTGAGACCTATACCATCCATCAATACCAGCAGAGTGTGAGACCTGTACCAATATAGCTGGGAAGGTGTGACAACGACAGTTTTTATATTTTTAAGAGTTACTTAATTTTGGGGGGAATATTTTAATGTATTTTTTACTTGTTTTAAACCATTTCATACTAGTGATTTCTTTTTTAACTTTTGTTTGTAGCCTTTTAATAAGAATAACGAAATTGATTTAGAAAATGTTTTTAAGCTCAGGGAATATGGTTAAATAGCTTTTGATGTAGTTGTTGTTTTCTAATTGTAGTTGTGAAAATTAATTGTATTTCATTTGTAAGTGTATTGATATGTGTTAATGTAGCTGAATAAATGTAAATGCAAATATTGATTCAGTTTAATTTGATTTCATGTCATCATGTCTTTGTCTCCCCTTAAGGTCTCTGAGTACAAGGTCATGCTATTTGGTTTGACAAATTCTCCAGCAAACCTTTGAGGTATTTGAGGGTGTGGCTTAGATGTGAAGAGTTGTGATTTAGAGGTGAAGAGGGTGTGGCTTAGAGACGAAGAGGTTGTGGCTTTAAAGGATGACAGATATGCATAACCAGAGCATGGAGGCTAAGGGGCGTGATTTAAATGTTACGTGGTGTGGCTTAGAACCGAAGGGGTGTGGTTTTAGGAGCTAATGGGGTGTGGCTTAAGAGGAAGACAGCGTTGTTGATTAGAACCACAGTAGTTTCTGTGGTTTCATACAAACACGTTGCCCTGGAATCTTTAACCCTGTTCCTGTAAAGCTACCGTCCTGTTGGTTACAACTGGGGTTGGAGTGAATACCTACAGGAGGGTAGCTCTCCACAAACAGGGTTGGAGAGCCCTGACGTGGCCTATGGCTCAACATTTTAAGTGTCTTAAATGTAGCTCTGTAAAGCTTTCAGTGAAACCACATTCTCAATAGAGTTACATAGTGAAATCAGGTTGATTATACCACAGAACAGGAGAATCTCTGAAAAAATTGCCATTTCCTTCCAGAAGATAACCATTACAAATACAAGACCATGGTGCTACGGAGCTGTGAGGGGAACGGCACCTCCGTACCTTCAGGCTCTGATCAGACCCTACACCCAAACGAGGGCATTGCGTTCATCCACCTCTGGCCTGCTGGCCCTCCTACCTCTGCGGAAGCACAGTTCCCGCTCAGCCCAGTCAAAACTGTTCGTTGCTCTGGCACCCCAATGGTGGAACAAGCTCCCTCACGACGCCAGGACAGCGGAGTCACTCACCACCTTCCGGAGACACTTAAAACCCCACCTCTTTAAGGAATACCTGGGATAGGATAAAGTAATCCTTCTAACCCCCCTCCCCCCCCCCCAAAAAAAAAAAATATAACATATTGTAAAGTGGTGATCCCACTAGCTATAAGGTGAATGCACCAATTTGTAAGTCGCTCTGAATAAGAGCGCCTGCTAAATAAATGTAAATGTAAAAGTAAAAGTAGCTCAATCTAAAATAACAAATCCGTTACAATTCAAATATAATTTTGTAGACCTTTTCAAATGGTAAAAAACCTTTACAAAATAAAATAGATATAAAATAGAAACTGCAATTTCAAAAGGATTCACTTTTTCTGTGTTAAAAAGCAATCTCTAAGCCCTTACTAAAAATTCACCAAAAGAAAGCAATAAAAACCATCTGGGTAATAGAGAAAGAATGAGACAAACCAGCAGATGATGATGTGATGAAACCACATGACAACAGTTTCATGCAGATCTCATTGGACACGTAGAAGAGAAGTTCAATTCACTACAGACATGGAGAATGACTGGTCTCTGCCTCTTTTCTGGACTTCCCTCTTCTCCTTACCAACTCCTGGTTTTAACACAACAACACAACATGTTAAACTGTTGTTATATCACTGTACTGGATGAGAAGTTAAGTTAACAAAAACTGATATGAATATCCCCATGTCCTGACCCACCGTGTGTTTTCCCGACCCAGAAGGCAGCAGGAATGAGGAACAGAAACAGAGCTCTGGAGACCACCACCAGGACCCAGCTCAGACCATAAATACATAATTATAATAAATTATAATAATAATTATATTTGCAAAATAAAATGATGTTTTTCTGAGATTATAATGTTCCGTGGTGTAATTCACCTGACTTCTCTATGTAACTCTTTTGAGAATGTGGTTGAAAGCTTTACTGAGCTACTTTTAGTAAACTTCAACCATAGGCTAGGTGTTTGTATGAAACCACAGAAACTGTGCTGTGGTTCTGTTCAGCATCTGTCTTCCTCTAAAGACACACCCCCTTAGCATCTAAGCCACACCTTCTTAGCCTAAGAGTCACACCCTTGTCACGTCTAAGCCAACCCTCTTAATATGTTAGCCACACCTGCTAATTGTCTAAGCCACACCCTCAAACAAAAACCTCTGAAAGGTTGCTGGAGCCTTTCCAAACAGAATGGTATGACCTTAACATTGAGGAGACCATAGGGCAGAATTTCCCAAACTTGGTCCTGCGGACCCCAAGGGGTGCACATTTAAAAAACCAAAAACGTTCCATAGGGGTAGACTACGTCAGTCTTGGATCATCTGTCTTGCAAGTAGCGCTGTCACATTATCTCTTTTTGATACAAGCAGTGTCTTCATAATTCACCACACCTAATTTTAAAATCAATTCTAAATGCTTACGGCAATGAAAGTAAAATCAGTAAATCAAATTAAACTAAATTAATATTTATTCAAGGTACATTTAAAACATATCAGTTCCCTTTACAAAAATATATATGACCATATTTCCTGAAGTTTTGAAAATATTATTTTACTCTGATAGATTCAATGCAGATGTGTTCTACAGTCAAATTAATGCAAGCTTAAAAACATCAATTTTAATAATTATAAAGGCAAAAAATAATACTCAACCATAATAAAATGATTCTAAACTCATTGTCATACGTTGAGAGAGAGAGAAAGATATTGGAAGTTACAATTATTCCATAAAAAGTAAAAGAACTGGTAATAACATCAAAGTTATTGTCCTCCCAGTTAAGTCTATAATGGTTCAAGTCTAACACCCTGCTGGTATTGATGGATGGTACAGGTCTCACACTCTGTTGGTATTGATGGCTGGTATAGGTCTCACACTCTGCTGGTATTGATGGCTGGTATAGGACTCACACTCTGCTGGTATTGATGGATGGTATAGGTCTCACACTCTGCTGGTATTGATGGATGGTATAGGTCTCACACTCTGCTGGTATTGATGGATGGTATAGGTCTCACACTCTGCTGGTATTGATGGCTGGTATAGGTCTCACACTCTGCTGGTATTGATGGATGGTATAGGTCTCACACTCTGCTGGTATTGATGGCTGGTATAGGTCTCACACTCTGCTGGTATTGACGGCTGGTATAGGTCTCACAGTCTGCTGGTATTGATGGATGGTTAGGTCTCACACTCTGCTGGTATTGATGGATGGTATAGGTCTCACACTCTGCTGGTATTGATGGATGGTATAGGTCTCACTCTGCTAGTATTGATGGATGGTATAGGTCTCACTCTGCTGGTATTGATGGCTGGTATAGGTCTCACTCTGCTGGTATTGATGGATGGTATAGGTCTCACACTCTGCTGGTATTGATGGATGGTATAGGTCTCACTCTGCTAGTATTGATGGATGGTATAGGTCTCACTCTGCTGGTATTGATGGATGGTATAGGTCTCACACTCTGCTGGTATTGATGGATGGTATAGGTCTCACACTCTGCTGGTATTGATGGCTGGTATAGGTCTCACACTCTGCTGGTATTGATGGCTGTGTAGGTACTGAAGTCAGAGTTCTGGACTCTCTTCTTCTTCTTTGGTCTCCTCTGTCCCTGACGGATATCCAACGAGCCATAACACAGATCTCCTTCCTCCTGAGAGAGAGAGAGAGAGAGAGAGAGAGAGAGAGAGAGAGAGAGAGAGAGAGAGAGAGAGAGAGAGAGAGAGAGAGAGAGAGAGAGAGAGAGAGAGAGAGAGAGAGAGAGAGAGAGAGAGAGAGAGAGAGAGAGAGAGAGAGAGAGAGAGAGAGAGAGAGAGAGAGAGAGAGAGGCACACAGATGGAGAGAGAGAGAGACAAGAGAGAGATGGGGAGAGAGATACAAGAGAGAGAGAGATTTTACAATTAATCTGTTAATGTTATTGATATATAATCATACATTATGATTATTTCAAGTAATTCATCATATTATTATGTTTTACTGCTTATTCCTTTAGTTTTTAATTAGTATACTTTCCATTGCTTTGAGTAGTACTGGGTTACAAATCACATGGACTACAAATAAAGATGGCCACCAGTCATAAAACTACAACACAAATTCTGACTATACCTTCTCTCTGCTGTCACTTCCCCTGGTGGTAGTCCTGTTCAGAGGAACCTGAGTCTCAGCTGCAGCTGCAGAGGAAGAGTTATCACCATTAAAACAACAAGTAAAGAACACATCTGATATTGAGCTGTCAATTTAACATGGTCTACATTAGTTTACCAGAGTATTTGAAAGAAGGTTTGATTGATTTATTGATTGATTGATGGTTGATTGGTTGGATCATTGATTGATTGATTTTTTCATTGATTGATTGAGTTGGAGAGTATTACAGATTAAGTGAGAGTGAGTGTATTCTGACTTTTTAAGTACAATACTGACTTTTATCAAATAAAGGAATGAGTAAAAAAGTGCTATAAAAGAGTGAAGGAGCATATACAGCTTGTAAATAATGACTTAAAAATGAATGAGTGACTAAGTGACTCCTGACAGAGAGTGAGAGAGTGAGTGTACCTGTTGTTCTGCAGAAGGAGTAGACACAGGAAGAGGAGAGGAGGGAGGAGAGGAGAGCAGACACAGGACACAGACTGAACAGCAACATCCAACACAGTCCACAGTCTACATCAGGAGAGGAGGAGGACTCAGGAGGACTGACGTCTGGACAAAACATTAAACACAAACAGAACTAAACTCTTAGATTGTCTACTGCTGAATGGATGTTTAAAGATGATCTTGAGGCAATGTTTCATGACCTTAGATCACCCTCGGATGATTGATTCAAAATAACATTTAATGGAAACCAGACACACCAATACTAATACAATATGAATAATACTAAAGATACAGCCAGAAGATCTATATATAGAATAATAATAGTTCTTACCAAGTGAAATCCTAGTGGTGATGTTTCCATAGTGGTAGAACTCTTTCTGTTCAATTAGTTTTCCTTCATCCTCCACCTTGTACTCCATAGTCCCACAGTAGTAGAGTCCCAGGTCAGATCCAGTGATGTTCTCAATCAGTAGATCATAGGAGTTGTTAGAGGGGTTCCACACCAGATTATATCCAGGGAAAGGGTTATGCCAAATCGTAGATGAAATAACAAGAGGAGGCTGGTACTTGTGAGAACAGTTCCTATACCACATAATGTATACTCCAGTAGTTATGTTGCAGTCACAGTAGAGAGTGATGTTGTCTCCTGGTCTGACTCTCAGCTCCACCTCTGCTGCAGAGATCCCATCCTGACTGGAGGAAACAGCACCTACAGGTAGCAGAGGAACAGTGTTAGGATGAACTGACTGGAGGAAACAGCACCTACAGGTAGCAGAGGAACAGTGTTAGGATGAACTGACTGGAGGAAACAGCACCTACAGGTAGCAGAGGAACAGTGTTAGGATGAACTGACTGGAGGAAACAGCACCTACAGGTAGCAGAGGAACAGTGTTAGGATGAACTGACTGGAGGAAACAGCACCTACAGGTAGCAGAGGAACAGTGTTAGGATGAACTGACTGGAGGAAACAGCACCTACAGGTAGCAGAGGAACAGTGTTAGGATGAACTGACTGGAGGAAACAGCACCTACAGGTAGCAGAGGAACAGTGTTAGGATGAACTGACTGGAGGAAACAGCACCTACAGGTAGCAGAGGAACAGTGTTAGGATGAACTGACTGGAGGAAACAGCACCTACAGGTAGCAGAGGAACAGTGTTAGGATGAACTGACTGGAGGAAACAGCACCTACAGGTAACAGAGGAACAGTGTTAGGATGAACTGACTGGAGGAAACAGCACCTACAGGAAGCAGAGGAACAGTGTTTGGATGAACTGACTGGAGGAAACAGCACCTACAGGTAGCAGAGGAACAGTGTTAGGATGAACTGACTGGAGGAAACAGCACCTACAGGTAGCAGAGGAACAGTGTTAGGATGAACTGACTGGAGGAAACAGCACCTACAGGTAGCAGAGGAACAGTGTTAGGATGAATCACAGAATGTCACTTTGATATCATAAACTTCTCCACATGGAAAGATGAACCTCATGTCTTTACCACAGTGATCACAATATCAGAATAATAAGATAACAGATCTAGTCAACTATAAAACCACATCAAGAAATCAGCTATCATCCAGCTATAAGGCCCAGTAAAACAAGTTACTCACATAAGAATGCAATCAGAGCAACACACAGCCTGTCCATCTGGTGGTCTGATGGTCTGATGGTGACTGTCAGAGAGTAGCTGGGTCTTTGAGTAACAAGGTCTTTGCTGCGTATTTCCGTGTTCATGATTTGACATACTTTACCATGAAAGGATATACGAGCAGCGATTGGTTCGATGGAGTGGAAAGTTTTCAGCTTGTGGTCCTTTTCTCGGAAACCGATGTTGTGTGACATGAAAAGTAGGGTCTACAATCGAGGTAAACAGGCTTCACACATACATGACGTCAATGGAAAATATTCAGCTTTGAGGTGTTCACCTTAGATAGCAACACCTTAAGAGACCTATAGACACTCTATGAAGAAATAAAAACACATTTTGATGACTGAGTTGACCTTTAAACCTTAAAGAAAATACATTTATACAGAGGCTTAAAGTAGGTCTATAGGACTTTATACCTGTAGTCAGAAAGTAGGACTAATGAAAGACCCAGCTACTCTGACCCTGTTACTGAAAGACCCAGCTACTCTGACCCTGTTACTGAAAGACCCAGCTACTCTGACCCTGTTACTGAAAGACCCAGCTACTCTGACCCTGTTACTGACAGACCCAGCTACTCTGACCCTGTTACTGACAGACCCAGCTACTCTGACCCTGTTACTGAAAGACCCAGCTACTCAGACCCTGTTACTGAAAGACCCAGCTACTCTGACCCTGTTACTAAAAGACCCAGCTACTCTGACCCTGTTACTGAAAGACCCAGCTACTCAGACCCTGTTACTGACAGACCCAGCTCACTGCTCTTTCCTCAGACCTGAAACCCAGCCCCCCTTAACCCCTCAGTCTTCCCCTCAGACCTGAAACCCAGGCCCCCCTTAACCCCTCAGTCCTCCCCTCAGACCTGAAACCCAGGCCCCCCTTAACCCCTCAGTCCTCCCCTCAGACCTGAAACCCAGGCCCCCCTTAACCCCTCAGTCCTCCCCTCAGACCTGAAACCCAGGCCCCCCTTAACCCCTCAGTCCTCCCCTCAGACCTGAAACCCAGGCCCCCCTTAACCCCTCAGTCCTCCCCTCAGACCTGAAACCCAGGCCCCCCTTAACCCCTCAGTCCTCCCCTCAGACCTGAAACCCAGGCCCCCCTTAACCCCTCAGTCCTCCCCTCAGACCTGAAACCCAGGCCCCCCTTAACCCCTCAGTCCTCCCCTCAGACCTGAAACCCAGGCCCCCCTTAACCCCTCAGTCCTCCCCTCAGACCTGAAACCCAGCCCCCCCTTAACCCCTCCCCTACAGAGCAGAAGCACTAGCTGAGTAAACCACAACCACAGACATAGGACTATACATGATATACAATCATATGGACACACTCCAATATATCCACATATATGTGCACTCATGTAAACAGATACATACATTGACCACTACTAATGTTGGTAAGTCTGATATTATGATGTTGGCATTACAGTACTCATATAAGAGCTAGTCACTGATTGGCTGAGAAGACACACTCAGTACACAGGAGACCCACACTGACATCCTGTTGCAGTTGCCATGGTGATGTCTGTCTCTCTGTTTGTCTGTTTGTCTGTCTACCATTTGGCCTGAGGAAGAGAGTACATCCAAGTTATAAGTAGTTGTTCACCCATGGTGCTGCTATTCTCCTGATGATGTCACACATGTTCTCACTGAGTGCATCATATCTCTGTCTCTGTCCTATTTGTTTTCCCACTAATCCTGAAGAAAAAGAGATCGTTAGATACAGAACTACATCCACAAAGATAAAGAACTACAAATGGCATAGCTCTTAAACTATAATTGACTTGAATGTACCATCACATCCTCTCCAGAGCATCATGGTTATTGTAGTTTCTGATTGTAATTTCTTGCTGCATTCAATTCAGGGTGTCCAACATTGGTGAGGCCTAGATGTTTGGTGGATAAATAATAATTTTGGGATGCCTCAATTAGCTCATACAGATCATGGTGAGGATTTAAATGTTATGATTACTGGATGTTCATCATTTGATAAATCAAACATTAATACTGGCAGGTTGCAGTTATATAGGCCAACCTTAGGCCTCTGTCTCAAGATAGGTCTCTGTCTCAGGATAGGTCTCTGTCTCAGGATGGGTCTCTGTCTCAAGATAGGTCTCTGTCTCAAGATGGGTCTCTGTCTCAAGATAGGTCTCTGTCTCAAGATAGGTCTCTGTCTCAATATAGGTCTCTGTCTCAAGATGGGTCTCTGTCTCAAGATGGGTCTCAGTCTCAAGATAGGTCTCTGTCTCAGGATAGGTCTCTGTCTCAGGATAGGTCTCTGTCTCAAGATAGTTCTGTCTCAGGATAGGTCTCTGTCTCAGGATAGGTCTCTGTCTCAGGATAGGTCTCTGTCTCAGGATAGGTCTCTGTCTCAAGATGGGTCTCTTTCTCAAGATGGGTCTTACTGAAAGACCCAGCTACTCTGACCCTGTTACTGAAAGACCCAGCTACTCTGACCCTGTTACTGACAGACCCAGCTACTCTGACCCTGTTACTGACAGTCCCAGCTACTCTGACCCTGTTACTGACAGACCCAGCTACTCTGACCCTGTTACTGAAAGACCCAGCTACTCTGACCCTGTTACTGAAAGACCCAGCTACTCTGACCCTGTTACTGAAATACCCAGCTACTCTGACCCTGTTACTGAAAGACCCAGCTACTCTGACCCTGTTACTGAAAGACCCAGCTACTCTGACCCTGTTACTGAAAGACCCAGCTACTCTGACCCTGTTACTGAAAGACCCAGCTACTCTGACCCTGTTACTGAAAGACCCAGCTACACTGACCCTGTTACTGACAGACCCAGCTACTCTGACCCTGTTACTGACAGACCCAGCTACTCTGACCCTGTTACTGAAAGACCCAGCTACTCTGACCCTGTTACTGACAGACCCAGCTACTCTGACCCTGTTACTGAAAGACCCAGCTACTCTGACCCTGTTACTGAAAGACCCAGCTACTCTGACCCTGTTACTGACAGACCCAGCTACTCTGACCCTGTTACTGACAGACCCAGCTCACTGCTCTTTCCTCAGACCTGAAACCCAGCCCCCCCTTAACCCCTCCCCTACAGAGCAGCAGCACTAGCTGAGTAAACCACAACCACAGACATAGGACTATACATGATACACAATCATATGGACACTCTCCCATATACCCACATATATGTCCACTCATGTAAACAGATACATACATTGACCACTACTAATGTTGGTAAGTCTGATATTATGATGTTGGCATTACAGTACTCATATAAGAGCTAGTCACTGATTGGCTGAGAAGACACACTCAGTACACAGGAAACCCACACTGACATCCTGTTGCAGTTGCCATGGTGATGTCTGTCTCTCTGTTTGTCTGTCTACCATTTGGCCTGAGGAAGAGAGTACATCCAAGTTATAAGTAGTTGTTCACCCATGGTGCTGCTATTCTCCTGATGATGTCACACATGTTCTCACTGAGTGCATCATATCTCTGTCTATGTCCTATTTGTTTTCCCACTAATCCTGAAGAAAAAGAGATCGTTAGATACAGAACTACATCCACAAAGTTAAAGAACTACAAATGGCATAGCTCTTAAACTATAATTGACTTGAATGTACCATCACATCCTCTCCAGAGCATCATGGTTATTGTAGTTTCTGATTGTAATTTCTTGCTGCATTCAATTCAGGGTGTCCAACATTGGTGAGGCCTAGATGTGTGGTGGATAAATAATAATTTTGGGATGCCTCAATTAGCTCATACAGATCATGGTGAGGATTTAAATGTTATGATTACTGGATGTTCATTATTTGATAATTCAAACATTAATACTGGCAGGTTGCAGTTATATAGGCCAACCTTAGGCCTCTGTCTCAAGATAGGTCTCTGTCTCAATATAGGTCTCTGTCTCAGGATAGGTCTCTGTCTCAGGATAGGTCTCTGTCTCAAGATAGGTCTCTGTCTCAGGATAGGTCTCTGTCTCAGGATAGGTCTCTGTCTCAGGATAGGTCTCTGTCTCAAGATAGGTCTCTGTCTCAGGATAGGTCTCTGTCTCATCCTGAGACAGAGACCTATCCTGAGACAGAGACCTATCTCAAGATAGGCCTCTGTCTCAAGATAGGTCTCTGTCTCAACAATCTTTTCTTAGGGGGTCAAAATTGACACCAGAATGAGTGTTTGGTTCTTCATGTTGTATTTGATGATGTTGCAGCAGGTTGACTTGACCAGGTGCTGCTAGTTAGGTGTTGCTGTCTACAGTGACCAACTTAAAGCTGAATATTTTCCAATGACGTCATGTTGGTGTGAAACCTGTTTACCTCGATGCTAGACCCTCCTCTTCATGTCACAACATTGGTTTCAGAGAAAAGGACCACAAGCTGAAAACTTTCCACTCGATCGAACCAATCGCTGCTCGTATGCCCTTTCATGGTAAAGTACATCTAGTCATGAACACGGAAATACGCAGCAAAGACCTTGTTACTCAAAGACCCAGCTACTCTCTGACAGTCACCATCAGACCATCAGACCACCAGATGGACAGGCTGTGTGTTGCTCTGATTGCATTCTTATGTGAGTAACTTGTTTTACTGGGCCTTATAGCTTGATGATAGCTGATTTCTTGATGTGGTTTTATGGTTGACTAGATTTGTTGTCATATTATTGTGATGTTGTGATCACTGTGGTGAAGAGATGAGGTTCATCTTTGCATGTGGAGAAGTTTATGATATCAAAGTGACATTCTGTGATTCATCCTAACACTGTTCCTCTGCTACCTGTAGCTGCTGTTTCCTCCAGTCAGTTCATCCTAACACTGTTCCTCTGCTACCTGTAGGTGCTGTTTCCTCCAGTCAGTTCATCCTAACACTGTTCCTCTGCTACCTGTAGGTGCTGTTTCCTCCAGTCAGTTCATCCTAACACTGTTCCTCTGCTACCTGTAGGTGCTGTTTCCTCCAGTCAGTTCATCCTAACACTGTTCCTCTGCTACCTGTAGGTGCTGTTTCCTCCAGTCAGTTCATCCTAACACTGTTCCTCTGCTACCTGTAGGTGCTGTTTCCTCCAGTCAGTTCATCCTAACACTGGTCCTCTGCTACCTGTAGGTGCTGTTTCCTCCAGTCAGTTCATCCTAACACTGTTCCTCTGCTACCTGTAGGTGCTGTTTCCTCCAGTCAGTTCATCCTAACACTGTTCCTCTGCTACCTGTAGGTGCTGTTTCCTCCAGTCAGGATGGGATCTCTGCAGCAGAGGTGGAGCTGAGAGTCAGACCAGGAGACAACATCACTCTCTACTGTGACTGCAACATAACTACTGGAGTATACATTATATGGTATAGGAACTGTTCTCACAAGTACCAGCCGCGTCTTGTTATTTCAACTAAGGTTTTGATTAACAACCCTTTAACTGGATATAATGTGGTGTGGAACCCCTCTAACAACTCCTATGATCTACTGATTGAGAACATCACTGGATCTGACCTGGGACTCTACTACTTTGGGACTATGGAGGACAAGGTGGAGGATGATGGAGGGAAAGGAGGTATTAAACAGAAAGAGGTCTACCACTATGGAAACATCACCACTAGGATTTCACTTGGTAAGAACAATTTTTATTCTATATATAGATCTTCTGGCTGTATCTTTAGTATTATTCATATTGTGTTAGTATTGGTGTGTCTGGGTTCCATTAAATGTTATTTTGAATCAATCATCCGAGGCTGATCTAGGGTCATAAAACATTGCCTCAAGATCATCTGTAAACATCCAATCAGCAGTAGATAATTGACAAGTCACTCTAAGAGAGTAGTTCTGTTTGTGTTTAATGTTTTGTCCAGACGTCAGTCCTCCTGAGTCCTCCTCCTCCTCTCCTCCTGTAGACTGTGGACTGTGTTGGATGTTGCTGTTCAGTCTGTGTCCTGTGTCTGCTCTCCTCTCCTCCCTCCTCTCCTCTTTCTGTGTCTACTCCTTCTGCAGAACAACAGGTAAACTAACTTCATTACTAATAGCATTATGTTTTGTTTTTTCTTTCACTATTTCATAGCATGCACTGACTCACTCATTCCTTTTGACGATTTGATTGATTTAAATTCCATCTTACTAACTGTTGAAGTAAGGAACATCCTATATCCTAAACTTCCATTTTTGACAACATCAATAATATACAAAATTGATTATTTTACTTACAAAGTTAGTATACATTCACTCTCACTTAATCTGTTTTACTCTCCAACTCAATCACTCAATGAAATAATCAATCAATCAATAAACCAGCCATCAATCATTCAATCAATCAAACCTTCTTTCAAATACTCTGGTAAACTAATGTAAACCATGTTAAATTGACAGTTCAATATCAGATGTGTTCTTTACTTGTTGTTTTAATGGTGATAATTCTTCTTCTGCAGCTGCAGCTGAGACTCATGTTCCTCTGAACAGGACTAACACCAGGGGAAGTGACAGCAGAGAGAAGGTATAGTCAGAATGGGTGTTGTAGTTCTTTGACTGGTGGCCATCTCTATTTGTAGTCCATGTGATTTGTAACCCAGTACTATTCAAAGCATTGGCGAGTATACTCATTAAAAACTAAAGTAATGAGCAGTAAAACATAGTGACATGATGCATTTCATGAAATAATAATAATGTATGATTATATATGAATAATATTAACAGATTAATTGTCCCCCTCTGTCTCTCCCCCCCTCTGTCTCCCTCTCTCTCTCTCTCTCTCTCTCTCTCTCTCTCTCTCTCTCTCTCTCTCTCTCTCTCTCTCTCTCTCTCTCTCTCTCTCTCTCTCTCTCTCTCTCTCTCTCTCTCTCTCTCTCTCTCTCTCTCTCTCTCTCAGGAGGAAGGAGATCTGTGTTATGCCTCGTTGGATATCCGTCAGGGACAGAGTAGACCAAAGAAGAAGAGGAGAGTCCAGAACTCTGACTTCAGTACCTACACAGCCATCAATTCCAGCAGAGTGTGAGACCTATACCAGTCATCAATACCAGCAGAGTGGGACCTATACCAGCCATCAATACCAGCAGAGTGTGAGTCCTATAGCAGCCATCAGTACCAGCAGAGTGTGGGACCTATACCATCCATCAATACCAGCAGAGTGGGACCTATACCAGCCATCAATACCAGCAGAGTGTGAGACCTATACCAGCCATCAGTACCAGCAGAGTGAGACCTATACCAGCCATCAATACCAGCAGAGTGAGACCTATACCATCCATCAATACCAGCAGAGTGAGACCTACACCCTCCATCAATACCAGCAGAGTGAGACCTATACCCTCCATCAATACCAGCAGAGTGTGAGACCTATACCCTCCATCAATACCAGCAGAGTGTGAGACCTATACCATCCATCAATACCAGCAGAGTGGGACCTATACCAGCCATCAATACCAGCAGAGTGAGACCTATACCATCCATCAATACCAGCAGAGTGAGCCCTATACCATCCATCAATACCAGCAGAGTGTGAGACCCATACCATCCATCAATACCAGCAGAGTGAGACCTATACCAGCCATCAATACCAGCAGAGTGAGACCTATACCATCCATCAATACCAGCAGAGTGAGACCTATACCATCCATCAATACCAGCAGAGTTAGACCTATACCAGCCATCAATACCAGCAGTGTGAGACCTATACCATCCATCAATACCAGCAGAGTGAGACCTATACCATCCATCAATACCAGCAGAGTGAGACCTTTACCATCCATCAATACCAGCAGAGTGAGACCTATACCATCCATCAATACCAGCAGAGTTAGACCTATACCAGCCATCAATACCAGCAGTGTGAGACCTATACCATCCATCAATACCAGCAGAGTGAGACCTATACCATCCATCAATACCAGCAGAGTGAGACCTTTACCATCCATCAATACCAGCAGAGTGAGACCCATACCATCCATCAATACCAGCAGAGTGAGACCTATACCATCCATCAATACCAGCAGAGTGAGACCTATACCATCCATCAATACCAGCAGTGAGACCTATACCAGCCATCAATACCAGCAGAGTGAGAGACATATACCTGCCATCAATACCAGCAGAGTGTGAGACCTATACCAGCCATCAATACCAGCAGAGTGTGAGACCTATACCCTCCATCAATACCAGCAGAGTGTGAGACCTATACCAGCCATCAATACCAGCAGAGTGTGAGACCTATACCATCCATCAATACCAGCAGAGTGAGACCTATACCAGCCATCAATACCAGCAGACTGTGAGACCTATACCAGCCATCAATACCAGCAGAGTGTGAGACCTATACCAGCCATCAATACCAGCAGAGTGTGAGACCTATACCAGCCATCAATACCAGCAGAGTGAGACCTATACCATCCATCAATACCAGCAGAGTGTGAGACCTATACCAGCCATCAATACCAGCAGAGTGAGACCTATACCATCCATCAATACCAGCAGAGTGAGAGACCTATACCATCCATCAATACCAGCAGAGTGAGACCTATATCAGCTATCAATACCAGCAGCTGGGAGGAAAAACAACAGTTTTTATATTTTTACGAGTTACTTAATTTTTTGGGGGGATATTTGTTTAACCTTTTAAAATCATTTTCATACAACTTTTGTCTGTAGCCTTTTAATAATAATAACAATAGTGATTTAGAAAATGTTTTTAAGCTCACGGAATATGGTTTATTAACTATTGATATAGTTGCAGTTTGTAATTGTAGTTGTGAAAGTTCATTGTATTTCATTTTTTAAGTGTATTGATGTGTTAATGTAGCTGAATAAATATTGATTCAGTTTAATTAGATTGTATTTCATTATTTACTAAGCTAACATATGGAATTGTTTTAAGATGGTCATACCATGGATAATTTAGCTATTTGATTTAGAATTTTAGGACCCCTTTAGGTATAAAAATATATATATACAAAAATGTTTTGTTAAATATTTAATTTGGCCTTGACTACTATAGCCCATAGAAACACATTGAATAACAAATTCATAAATGGCAAAAAAGACTGTCACAAAATAAATCATAAGTTTGAAGTGTCTGAAAGCTCAGGGAATGTTTTAGTTTTGTGGGACATATTTAAGCTCTTATTTTTGTTGGCACCAAACTACCTCCATACTTCCATTCATTTGTATGGGTTACCTTCAGACGAGCCCTGTGGCACTTTAGGGGGTTGTACACCGAAACGGAGAACACCATCGTATTTGTGAGTCTCCCCTTTCCACAGTGGGGTCATATTAGTTTCTCGGACAAACCGTTCGGACGTTCTGTATTTTACTGTCTCTGCCCTGGATTACCGACCTCTGCCTGCCCTTGACCTGTCGTCTGCTGCCCCCTGTTTTGTTAATAAACATCTGTGATTCGAACTGTCTGCATCTGGGTCTTATCCTGAGTTCTGATAACAAACAGATATGAGTATCCCCATGTCCTGACCCACCGTGTGTGTTCCCGACCCAGAAGGCAGCAGGAATGAGGAACAGAAACAGAGCTCTGGAGACCACCACCAGGACCCAGCTCAGACCATAAATAAATAATAATAATAAATAATCATAATCATATATATATATATATGTTGAAATGAAATTGTTTTTTTCAGAGATTATAATGTTCTGTGGTATAATTCACCTGACTTCTCTATGTAACTCTATTGAGAATGTGTTTTAAAGCTTTACTGAGCTACTTTTAGTCAACTTCAACCATAGGCTAGGTGTTTGTATGAAACCATGGAAACTGCTGTGGTTCTGTTCAGCATCTGTCTTCCTCTAAAGACACACCTCATTAGCATATAGGCCACACCCTCTTATTATATTAATCACACCCTTGTCACTTCTAAGCCAACCCTCTTAGTATATAAGCCACACTCTCAAACAAAAACCTATCTGAAAGGTTGCTAGAGCCTTTTCAAACAGAATGGCATGACCTTAACATTGAGGAGACCATAGGGCAGAATTTCCCAAACTTGGTCCTGGGGACCCCAAGGGGTGCACATTTAAATATTTAAATTATCAGTTAATCATCAAGCGTTGATTATTTGATTCAGCTGTGTAGTGCTAGGGCAAAACCTAAACGTTCCATAGGGGTAAACTAAGTCAGTCTTGGATCATCTGTCTTGGAAGTAGCGCTGTCACTTTATCTGTTTTTGATACAAGCAGTGTCTTCACATTTCACCACACCTAATTTCATAATGAATTCAAAATGCTTACGGCAATTTAAGTAAATTAAATTAAATAAATGTTTTTTTATTTAAAAACACACCACTTTACAAAAAGCTTTTGAAACTGTGATTTTACTCTGATAGATCCAATGCAGGTTCGATCTACAGTAAAATGTATGCAAGCTTAAAAACATCAATTGTTATAATTATAAAAGTAATAATAATAACCATTAAAAAAACGACTAGTAAAAAAAATTCTAAACTCATTTTCATAATTTCAGAGAGAGAGAGAAAGATATCGGAAGTGAAAATTATTCCATAAAAAATTAATTCACTGGGAAAAAAACATCAAACTCCTTGTCCTCCCAGCTAAGTCCCTATTGTTGACCAATCACTGACAAAGGGGCGTAGACTTTGGCTACCGACTTCGGCTATCGACTTCGGCTACCGACAAAACCCTTACCGAAGTCCAAAACGAACAAAAACATCGTCAACATGTCGTCATAATATATGCACAAACTCTTCCGAACTGTTTCGTCTGGGATGCGGACGCCTTTGACCACACCCTCAGCCTATTAGCCACACCTCCAAACACAGACCTCTCTGAAAGGTTGCTGGAGCCTGAACGGCATGGCATTGACCTGGAAGAGACCATAGGGCCCTCATACTCAACTCTGGACCTCATTGACCTGGAAGAGACCATAGGGCCCTCATACTCAACTCTGGACCTCATTGACCTGGAAGAGACCATAGGGCCCTCATACTCAACTCTGGACCTCATTGACCTGGAAGAGACCATAGGGCCCTCATACTCAACTCTGGACCTCATTGACCTGGAAGAGACCATAGGGCCCTCATACTCAACTCTGGACCTCATTGACCTGGAAGAGACCATAGGGCCCTCATACTCAACTCTGGACCTCATTGACCTGGAAGAGACCATAGGGCCCTCATACTCAACTCTGGACCTCAAAGACAGTTCCACTGGGTTTTTTCATTGTTCCCTTCTAATCAGGGATTGATTTAGACCTGGGACACCAGGTGGGTGCAATTAATTATCAGGTTGAACAGAAAACCAGCAGGCTACGGACCTCGTAGGGTCAGAGTTGAATACCCCTGCCCGGCATAGTGGGAGACAATGAAATAATGAAATAAAATCTAATGAAACTGAATCAATATTTATTGAAAATTGCATTTCAAACACATCAATACACTGCACAAATTAATTACAATGAAATACAAACAATTAAACTTCCAAACTGAAACTCTGTAAAGACCTATATAAACATATTCCCTGAGCTTAAAAACATTTTAAAAATCACTATTGTTATAATTATTAAAAGGCAAATGCAAAAATGAAAGGCTACAGACAAAAGTCACCAGTACAAAAATGAAAAAGTAAAATAACTCATACTATCAAAGCTGTCATACCTTGTCCTCCCAGCTAAGTCTATAATGGTATAGGTCTCACACTCTGCTGGTATTGATGGCTGGTATAGGTCTCACTCTGCTGGTATTGATGGATGGTATAGGTCTCACACTCTGCTGGTATTGATGGATGGTACAGGTCTCACAATCTGCGGGTATTGATGGCTGGTATAGGTCTCACAATCTGCTGGTATTGATGGATGGTACAGGTCTCACAATCTGCGGGTATTGATGGCTGGTATAGGTCTCACAATCTGCTGGTATTGATGGATGGTACAGGTCTCACAATCTGCGGGTATTGATGGCTGGTATAGGTCTCACAATCTGCTGGTATTGATGGATGGTACAGGTCTCACACTCTGCTGGTATTGATGGATGGTATAGGTCTCACAATCTGCTGGTATTGATGGATGGTATAGGTCTCACACTCTGCTGGTATTGATGGATGGTATAGGTCTCACACTCTGCTGGTATTGATGGCTGGTATAGGTCTCAATCTGCTGGTATTGATGGATGGTACAGGTCTCACACTCAGCTGGTATTGATAGATGTATAGGTACTGAAGTCAGAGTGAGCGAGAGAGCGAGAGAAAGAGAGAGAGACAAGGAGACAGAGAGAGAGAGAGAGAAAGGGAGACAAGGAGACAGAGAGAGAGACAAGGAGCCAGAGAGAGAGACAAGGAGTCAGAGAGAGAGACAAGGAGACAGAGAGAGAGAGAGAAAGGGAGACAAGGAGACAGAGAGAGAGACAAGGAGACAGAGAGAGACAAGGAGTCAGAGAGAGAGACAAGGAGACAGAGAGAGCGAGAGAAAGAGAGACAAGGAGAGCGAGAGAGTGAGAGATTAAATTAATTATCTGTTAATATTAATTATATATGATCATACATTAGGATTATACATTATGTATTTTTGCTTTTTTCCTTCTGTTTTTAATGATCATATCTGACATTGAAAATAGTCTTTGAATAAGGCTGGGTTGCCAAACACATGGACTACAAATCAAGATGACTACCAAAAATAAAACTACAACACCCACCTTGACTGTAGTCTGCACACTGCTGTCACTTCCCCTGGTCGTAGTCCTGTTCAGAGGAACATGAGTCTCAGTTGGAGCTGCAGAGGGAGAGTTCTCACCATTAAAACACCACGTTTGAGGTCAAACTAGGACACATCAGTTCAAAGTAAGTAGATGTTTACATATTGTGGTCAAGATGCTTTTCAAACGAAGGTTAAAAACATAGCTAATTATTTGAATAATAAGAAAGGTTGATTAGGAATACCCAGACTTAAAAAATGAATGAGAGACTAAGTGACTCCTGACAGAGAGTGAGTGAGTGAGTGTACCTGTTGTTCTGCAGAAGAAGTAGACACAGGAAGAGGAGAGGAGAGCAGACACAGGACACAGACTGAACAGCAACATCCAACACAGTCCACAGTCTACATCAGGAGAGGAGGAGGGGCACTCAGGAGGACTGACGTCTGGACAAAACATTAAACACAAACAGAACTAAACTCTTAGAGTGAGTTGTCAATTATCTACTGCTGATTGGATGTTTACAGATGATCTTGAGGCAATGTTTTATGACCCTAGATCAGCCTCGGATGATTGATTCAAAATAACATTTAATGGAACCCAGACACACCAATACTAACACAATAATAATAATACTAAAGATACAGCAAGAAGATCTATATATAGAATAATAATAGTTCTTACCCAGTGAAATCCTAGTGGTGATGTTTCCATAGTGGTAGACCTCTATCCTTTTAATACCTCCTTTCCCATCATCCTCCACCTTGTACTTGTACTCCATAGTCCCACAGTAGTAGAGTCCCAGGTCAGATCCAGTGATGTTCTCAATCAGTAGATCATAGGAGTTGTTAGAGGGGTTCCACACCACATTATATCCAGGGAAAGGGTTGGGATTATTAGAAATGTCGAAAGTTGAAATAACAAGAGGCGGCTGGTACTTGTGAGAACAGTTCCTATACCACATAATGTATACTCCAGTAGTTATGTTGCAGTCACAGTAGAGAGTGATGTTGTCTCCTGGTCTGACTCTCAGCTCCACCTCTGCTGCAGAGATCCCATCCTGACTGGAGGAAACAGCACCTACAGGTAGCAGAGGAACAGTGTTAGGATGAACTGACTGGAGGAAACAGCACCTACAGGTAGCAGAGGAACAGTGTTAGGATGAACTGACTGGAGGAAACAGCACCTACAGGTAGCAGAGGAACAGTGTTAGGATGAACTGACTGGAGGAAACAGCACCTACAGGTAGCAGAGGAACAGTGTTAGGATGAACTGACTGGAGGAAACAGCACCTACAGGTAGCAGAGGAACAGTGTTAGGATGAACTGACTGGAGGAAACAGCACCTACAGGTAGCAGAGGAACAGTGTTAGGATGAACTGACTGGAGGAAACAGCACCTACAGGTAGCAGAGGAACAGTGTTAGGATGAACTGACTGGAGGAAACAGCACCTACAGGTAGCAGAGGAGCAGTGTTAGGATGAACTGACTGGAGGAAACAGCACCTACAGGTAGCAGAGGAACAGTGTTAGGATGAACTGACTGGAGGAAACAGCACCTACAGGTAGCAGAGGAAGGAACAGTGTTAGGATGAACTGACTGGAGGAAACAGCACCTACAGGTAGCAGAGGAACAGTGTTAGGATGAACTGACTGGAGGAAACAGCACCTACAGGTAGCAGAGGAACAGTGTTAGGATGAACTGACTGGAGGAAACAGCACCTACAGGTAGCAGAGGAACAGTGTTAGGATGAACTGACTGGAGAAAACAGCACCTACAGGTAGCAGAGGAACAGTGTTAGGATGAACTGACTGGAGGAAACAGCACCTACAGGTAGCAGAGGAACAGTGTTAGGATGAACTGACTGGAGGAAACAGCATCTACAGGTAGCAGAGGAACAGTGTTAGGATGAACTGACTGGAGGAAACAGCACCTACAGGAAGCAGAGGAACAGTGTTTGGATGAATCACAGAATGTCACTTTGATATCATAAACTTCTCCACATGTAAATATAAACCTCATGTCTTTACCACAGTGATCACAATATCACAATAATAAGATAACAGATCTAGTCAACTATAAAACCACATCAAGAAATCAGCTATCATCCAGCTATAAGGCCCAGTAAAACAAGTTACTCACATAAGAATGCAATCAGAGCAACACACAGCCTGTCCATCTGGTGGTCTGATGGTCTGATGGTGACTGTCAGAGAGTAGCTGGGTCTTTGAGTAACAAGGTCTTTGCTGCGTATTTCCGTGTTCATGATTTGACATACTTTACCATGAAAGGACATACGAGCAGCGATTGGTTCGATCGAGTGGAAAGTTTTCAGCTTGTGGTCCTTTTCTCGGAAACCGATGTTGTGTGACATGAAGGGGAGGGTCTAGCATCGAGGTAAACAGGCTTCACACATACATGACGTCAATGGAAAATATTCAGCTTTGAGGTGTTCACCTTAGATAGCAACACCTTAAGAGACCTATAGACACTCTATGAAGAAATAAAAACACATTTTGATGACTGAGTTGACCTTTAAACATTGAAGAAAATACATTTATACAGAGGCTTAAAGTAGGCCTATAGGACTTTATACCTGTAGTCAGGAAGTAGGTCTAATTTTAGACCTAAAGTTTGCCATACACACTCTGGTCAATATGTGTGAATGGGAGAGATATCTGTGACAAATTAACTTGTAATAATAACGTTTGGACTCTCACACTCTGGCCTAATGAAAGACCCAGCTTCTGACCCTGTTACTGAAAGACCCAGCTACTCTGACCCTGTTACTGAAAGACCCAGCTACTCTGAACCTGTTACTGAAAGACCCAGCTACTCTGACCCTGTTACTGAAAGACCCAGCTACTCTGACCCTGTTACTGAAAGACCCAGCTACTCTGACCCTGTTACTGACAGACCCAGCTACTCTGACCCTTTTACTGACAGACCCAGCTACTCTGACCCTGTTACTGAATGACCCAGCTACTCTGACCCTGTTACTGAAAGACCAAGCTACTCTGACCCTGTTACTGAAAGACCCAGCTACTCTGACCCTGTTACTGAAAGACCCAGCTACTCTGAACCTGTTACTGAAAGACCCAGCTACTCTGACCCTGTTACTGACAGACCCAGCTACTCTGACCCTTTTACTGACAGACCCAGCTACTCTGACCCTGTTACTGAATGACCCAGCTACTCTGACACTGTTACTGACAGACCCAGCTACTCTGACCCTGTTACTGAAAGACCCAGCTACTCTGACCCTGTTACTGAAAGACCCAGCTACTCTGACCCTGTTACTGAAAGACCCAGCTACTCTGACCCTGTTACTGACAGACCCAGCTACTCTGACCCTGTTACTGAAATACCCAGTTACTCTGACCCTGTTACTGAAAGACCCAGCTACTCTGACCATGTTAAAGACAGACCCAGCTACTCTGACCCTGTTACTGACAGACCCAGCTACTCTGACCCTGTTACTGAAAGACCCAGCTACTCTGACCCTGTTACTGAAAGACCCAGCTAATCTGACCCTGTTACTGAAAGACCCAGCTACTCTGACCCTGTTACTGACAGACCCAGCTACTCTGACCCTGTTACTGAAAGACCCAGTTACTCTGACCCTGTTACTGAAAGACCCAGTTACTCTGACCCTGTTACTGAAAGACCCAGCTACTCTGACCCTGTTACTGACAGACCCAGCTACTCTGACCCTGTTACTGAAAGACCCAGCTATTCTGACCCTGTTACTGAAAGACCCAGCTAATCTGACCCTGTTACTGAAAGACCCAGCTACTCTGACCCTGTTACTGACAGACCCAGCTACTCTGACCCTGTTACTGAAAGACCCAGCTACTCTGACCCTGTTACTGACAGACCCAGCTACTCTGACCCTGTTACTCTGACCCTGTTACTGACAGACCTAGCTACTCTGACCCTGTTACTGAAAGACCCAGCTACTCTGACCCTGTTACTCTGACCCTGTTACTGACAGACCCAGCTACTCTGACCCTGTTACTGAAAGACCCAGCTACTCTGACCCTGTTACTGAAAGACCCAGCTACTCTGACCCTGTTACTGAAAGACCCAGCTACTCTGACCCTGTTACTGAAAGACCCAGCTACTCTGACCCTGTTACTGACAGACCAAGCTACTCTGACCCTTTTACTGACAGACCCAGCTACTCTGACCCTGTTACTGACAGACCCAGCTACTCTGGCCCTGTTACTGACAGACCCAGCTACTCTGACCCTGTTACTGACAGACCCAGCTACTCTGACCCTGTTACTGAAAGACCCAGCTACTCTGACCCTGTTACTGACAGACCCAGCTACTCTGACCCTGTTACTGAAAGACCCAGCTACTCTGACCCTGTTACTGACAGACCCAGCTACTCTGACCCTGTTACTGACAGACCCAGCTACTCTGACCCTGTTACTGAAAGACCCAGCTACTCTGACGATGTTACTGACAGACCCAGCTACTCTGACCCTGTTACTGACAGACCCAGCTACTCTGACCATGTTACTGAAAGACCCAGCTACTCTGACCCTGTTACTGAAAGACCCAGCTACTCTGACCCTGTTACTGACAGACCGAGCTACTCTGACCCTGTTATTGAAAGACCCAGCTACTCTGACCCTGTTACTGAAAGACCCAGCTACTCTGACCCTGTTACTGAAAGACCCAGTTACTCTGACCCTGTTACTGAAAGACCCAGCTACTCTGACCCTGTTAAAGACAGACCCAGCTACTCTGACCCTGTTACTGACAGACCCAGCTACTCTGACCCTGTTACTGAAAGACCCAGCTACTCTAACCCTGTTACTGACAGACCCAGCTACTCTGACCCTGTTACTGAAAGACCCAGCTACTCTGACCCTGTTACTGAAAGACCCAGCTACTCTAACCCTGTTACTGACAGACCCAGCTACTCTGACCCTGTTACTGACAGACCCAGCTACTCTGACCCTGTTACTGACAGACCCAGCTACTCTGACCCTGTTAATGACAGACCTAGCTACTCTGACCCTGTTACTGAAAGACCCAGCTACTCTGACCCTGTTAATGACAGACCTAGCTACTCTGACCCTGTTACTGAAAGACCCAGCTACTCTGACCCTGTTACTCTGACCCTGTTACTGAAAGACCCAGCTAATCTGACCCTGTTACTGAAAGACCCAGCTACTCTGACCCTGTTACTGACAGACCCAGCTACTCTGACCCTGTTACTGAAAGACCCAGCTACTCTGACCCTGTTACTGACAGACCCAGCTACTCTGACCCTGTTACTGACAGACCCAGCTACTCTGACCCTGTTACTGACAGACCCAGCTACTCTGACCCTGTTACTCTGACCCTGTTAATGACAGACCTAGCTACTCTGACCCTGTTACTGAAAGACCCAGCTACTCTGAACCTGTTACTCTGACCCTGTTACTGACAGACCCAGCTTCTCTGACCCTGTTACTGACAGACCCAGCTACTCTGACCCTGTTACTCTGACCCTGTTACTGACAGACCCAGCTACTCTGACCCTGTTACTGACAGACCCAGCTACTCTGACCCTGTTACTGACAGACCCAGCTACTCTGACCCTGTTACTGACAGACCCAGCTACTCTGACCCTGTTACTGAAAGACCCAGCTACTCTGACCCTGTTACTGAAAGACCCAGCTACTCTGACCCTGTTACTGAAAGACCCAGCTACTCTGACCCTGTTACTGAAAGACCCAGCTACTCTGACCCTGTTACTGACAGACCCAGCTACTCTGACCCTGTTACTGACAGACCCAGCTACTCTGACCCTGTTACTGACAGACCCAGCTACTCTGACCCTGTTACTCTGACCCTGTTACTGACAGACCCAGCTACTCTGACCCTGTTACTGAAAGACCTAGCTACTCTGAACAACAGGAAGTCAGTGTGGGTTTCCTGTGTACTGAGTGTGTCTTTTCAGCCAATCAGTGACTAACTCTTATATGAGTACTGTAATGCCAACATCATAATATCAGACTTATCAACATTAGTAGTGGTCAATGTATGTATCTGTTTACATGAGTGCACATATATGTATATATATTGGAGTGTGTCCATATAATTGTATGTCATGTATAGTCCTATGTCTGTGGTTGTGGTTTACTCAGTTAGTGCTGCTGCTCTGTAGGGGAGGGGTTAAGGGGGGCCTGGGTTTCAGGTCTGAGGGGAGGACTGAGGGGTTAAGGGGGGCCTGGGTTTCAGGTCTGAGGGGAGGACTGAGGGGTTAAGGGGGGCCTGGGTTTCAGGTCTGAGGGGAGGACTGAGGGGTTAAGGGGGGCCTGGGTTTCAGGTCTGAGGGGAGGACTGAGGGGTTAAGGGGGGCCTGGGTTTCAGGTCTGAGGGGAGGACTGAGGGGTTAAGGGGGGCTGGGTTTCAGGTCTGAGGGGAGGACTGAGGGGTTAAGGGGGGCCTGGGTTTCAGGTCTGTGGGGAGGACTGAGGGGTTAAGGGGGGCCTGGGTTTCAGGTCTGAGGGGAGGACTGAGGGGGGCCTGGGTTTCAGGTCTGAGGGGAGGACTGAGGGGTTAAGGGGGCCTGGGTTTCAGGTCTGAGGGGAGGACTGAGGGGTTAAGGGGGGCCTGGGTTTCAGGTCTGAGGGGAGGACTGAGGGGGGCCTGGGTTTCAGGTCTGAGGGGAGGACTGAGGGGTTAAGGGGGGCCTGGGTTTTAGGTCTGAGGGGAGGACTGAGGGGTTAAGGGGGGCCTGGGTTTCAGGTCTGAGGGGAGGACTGAGGGGTTAAGGGGGGCCTGGGTTTCAGGTCTGAGGGGAGGACTGAGGGGTTAAGGGGGGCCTGGGTTTCAGGTCTGAGGGGAGGACTGAGGGGTTAAGGGGGGCCTGGGTTTTAGGTCTGAGGGGAGGACTGAGGGGTTAAGGGGGGCCTGGGTTTCAGGTCTGAGGGGAGGACTGAGGGGTTAAGGCAGGTGTTCAAACCTTTTTGGGCCACCACCCCATTTTGATATTGATATTAGATTTGTTTTATCTAAGAGATATAAGAAAGATTAGGAAACACATATATATATATATAATTATATTTTACATGTATTTAACCCCTTACCTTCAGACGAGTCTCCTGAGGCCTATGGGTGTCAAAGAGCAAAAACATGTATGTGTTCCTGAGAGTCTAATGTTTCAATTGAGGAGTCATACTAGTTTGTAGGCCAAACCGTTGGACCATACATACGATTTTATGAGAAGACCGATTTTCGGGAATGTCTCATGGTCTGACAAACACCGCTCTAGCTCCGTCACCTTTCACAGCAGATGCAGAAATGCGACAGGGAGGATATGGTGGATTGAGACGCATCCAATGCAACAACAAAAAAACGGTGGGATTTTTATGGGGATTGTTTTATTATGCTAATTGGATTTCCGAGGGGGCGACGATATCGACCATAGGGCGCTAAAGGGCCTTACACAACCTATGCAAACAGTGGCAGAGCGTCGTATATGATCCATTCCAAAAATGTCTCTTCGCAAAAGTATGTAGAACTAAATCTACGCTCCGTCGTTGCGTTTGCGTAAAGTGCGTAACCGCCTTAACATTAACCGTCAGACGTTGAGATGGCCAAGTGCTTGTCAAAAGGTGTGAACATGAGGGCAGGGCAGTAGTGGTGCGTCTATCCATCATACTGACGCTGTTACTGAAAGACCCAGTTACATTCACCATCAGACCAGGAGATGGACAGGCTGTGTGTCGCTCTGATTGCATTCTTAAGTGGGTAAACCTTTGTTTCACTGGGCCTTATTGCTGCATGATAGCTGATTTCTTTGTGGTGTTATGGGTTGACAAGATTTATGCTATTATTGTGGTAAAAACATTAGGCTTATATTTGAAGGGTTGCATTCCAAAACGCCATATATCCATTTTCAGAAATGTTGGTAAATTGACATTAATTAAAAACACATCTTGTGAAAGAGAGCTATTTTTTCAACTTACCATTACACATGGGCTAGTGAAAAGACAGACATGATTTTGTTTTGAAATATATAGCAAGGTCATTTTATTTTAGAGAGACAAATAATCATGTTTTGTGGCGAAAAGCTATATATCCACCCCAAACAGAACCAACGTGTAGCTCAGTTGGTAGAGCATGGCGCTTGCAACGCCAGGGTTGTGGGTTCAATTCCCACAGGGGGGCAGTATGAAAATGTATGCACTGGATAAGAGTGTCTGCTAAATGACTAAAATGTAAATTAAAGTCTATCGCAATTAATTTGCCGGTCAAGGGTGAGTTGATTCTCCTTGTCGGAGTGATACAGCAGCCTGACCTGTTTGCAGCCAGTAGCATATTTTTGTTTCCGTCCCTGGATCTTGACTCTCTCCTTTTCATGAGCTCATTTAGAAAGTTTCCTCTTTCGACCAAAAGGAATCGATATCACAGCCTCCAAACTGTCGAAGGGGTCCACAACCAAGAGCTCAAGGCTGAGAGTCCGCATACATAGGTTCGGTTTGTTTCGAGCAATACTCCGCAAGGCGAAGTTAACGTCTGTGCTCGCATACTCACTTAAAATACCTTCGCTTGAAAAACGGAAAACAAGCGGCAATATTACTGTTTGTCCCTCTTGAGACCACTGAGGTAGGCTACAGCTGGAGACGCCATATGAAACAACATAACACTTCCTCGAAGTAGTCAGAATCAATCTAAGATTAAATCAAGAAATCTGTCAATTGTTTGAGTTTTTGCAGAAGTCGCGCAATTTTATGTCTAACAAAGACGTTTGGTGCAGTATTTCTCAAGTGAAATGTCATCTGTCTAATGACAAATACTTCATTGACGAATCCCTACTATTGACCAATCACCAACGAAGGGGCGTAGACTTCGGCTATTTAAACTTCAGTTTGCGTCATAGAGAATGATAGAGGCCTGTAGTGGCCAAAAGGCTATTATTGCATGGTCATCGCCATTGAGGGCTTCCGCCATTTTAAAGTAGTCAACTGGGTGGGGATTTCAATGGGTTGTAGCCCTCAATGGCGCTGCCCATGCTGTCACAGACGCTATAATGGCACAGATACAAAGATGAGTCCTCTATCTATCTCTATGGCTTGCCTCAAGAAAAAAATGTGGTGTGCGCTAATGCTGCCTTCACGCGGTATTCGGTGCATGTGACAAATATTTTGTTCCAATATTCTCTCATTGATCCGAGCCAGGTGTCCGTCATCATGACAGTGGCACTTTGGGGTTTTCATCTAGGAGAATTCGCTGCACACTATTGAGGAAGAGAATCGTCTTTCGAGTCCCACGTGTGACTGACAACCACTGACAATCAGCTGAAGGGACACACTGTATCAAAATGAACTAATGGTGGGAATGCAATTGCATTCTCAGTAGGATGAGGGTAGTATGCTACAGGGGTGAACTGGGACAAGGAATCGGCCCTGGCATTTCATCCACACCAGCCCACATCACTGCACCAACTTTCTGAGTGAGGTCACAATGTAGAATGTGCTCTTTCTAAGTTTATAGGCCCCCTTTCCATTTTTTACAATCCATTTATCTTGGCTTTTTGGTTACTACATAATTCCATATGTGTTATTTCATAGTTCTGATGTCTTCACTATTATTCTACAATGTAGAAAATAGTAAAAATAAAGAAAAACCCTGGAATGAGTAGATGTTCTAAAACTTTTGACCGGTAGTGTATATATATATATCTTAACAGGCAGCTGTTGTTTACGAAGCATGTGATAAATACAATTACATTTTATTTGAACAGTGGTCGTGTTTTTTTTCACGCAGAAAAAAAGAACACGAAATGTCCTGCTGCGTTTCGTAAATGTCAGATCTATGTAAAATGCTGTCTGCTGATAGATTGATCTGACTTTACAAAACGCATCAGGATATTTCTTATGTGTTCTTGGCTTCAGACAAATGCTGTGCTTCAGTTGCACTTCTCCGCTCGGATGAGAATTTACGAACAGGCATTCTATCAGCAGACAGCGTTCTGACTGATGTGGAGCTACTTTTCTTCGGTACTTTTCTCAGTGTAGCCTAGGTCAAATGTAAGATTAACTTCAAACAAAACATTAGGAAATGTCAAATAAATATATAATAATGTAGCTGGCTACATTCTTCCCATGATAAGCATTAGAAATATGATGACTATGCATCGTTTTTGCCAAAAATACCTTGTTTTTTTTCCATCTTAAGCTCATTTACTTGTGTGGCTGCTAGCCAAATAGTGTTGCACTTCTTCTTCGTTTGGGTTTTATGGCAGTGTGCATACCAGTATTAGGTGCATTACCGCCACCTACCGGGCTGGATTCTGATGAGATTATGGAGGTGTTTCTAGATTCTGCGCTCTAGTCTACATGAATGGAGGAAGGAAATGATGTCTAAGTGGATTACAGTTGGTTCTGGACGGGTTTTGAGTAAATTGGGGAGGGTGAAGCTTATTCCCAGGGATGTGATCGTTCTTCTGAGCGCTTAACTTTGATTTTCATAGCTTTGACAGTGAAGGAAGACGTGATCTGTAGTTTCTGCTGCTGGACAGTTGGGACGTGAACCTGTGTAGTTTCTGCTGCTGGACAGTTGGGACATGAACCGGTTTAGTTTCTGCTGCTGGACAGTTGGGACATGAACCGGTTTAGTTTCTGCTGCTGGACAGTTGGGACATGAACCGGTTTAGTTTCTGCTGCTGGACAGTTGGGACATGAACCGGTTTAGTTTCTGCTGCTGGACAGTTGGGACATGAACCTGTGTTGTGTTTTCCTTTCAATAGGAGAGAGTGATTGAGGCCTTTGTGTCCTGTTTGCAGACGGGTGATGATGGTTTCTGATCGTCTTGAGAGTCCTTTGTGGTTATTGCTGATTGAAACCAGTGTGTGGGTGGAGTATAGACGCCTTCCTTTTCCCCTTCTGTTAATTCCCTGTTAACCCCACGTGAGACGGGACCCAACCCAGGAACCCCCACGAGAGACGGGACCCAGAGAAAGTTGACTGTTATGGCTTGGTGTTGGATCCTGAGAACCGCCTGTTAGATGACCAATACTAGGTCTGGCCTGCTGTGTGTAACCTCCGTCCAGTGTTTGTAGGACTGAGGTTGAGTCTGTCCAGATGAGTGTATTTGGTGGTCTATTCTCTTCTATCCAGACTAGGGCTAAGATACAGGCCATGAGTTCAGAGGTCAATACTGAAAGGTTATTTGTTAGTCTTTTTTTCTGGGTAAACTGTATGTCTGGGATAGAGAAGGCTGCTGAGACGTGTCCTGACACCGGGTGTCTGTGTAAATGCATGTTGCAACGTGGTATTGTGACCTCACATACCTGCTGTCAGCAGTCCTACCAACCCTTTATCCTCACATACCTGCTGTCAGCAGTCCTACCAACCCTTTATCCTTACATACCCTGCTGTCAGCAGTCCTACCAACCCTTTATCCTTACATACCCTGCTGTCAGCAGTCCTACCAACCCTTTATCCTTACATACCCTGCTGTCAGCAGTCCTACCAACCCTTACATACCCTGCTGTCAGCAGTCCTACCAACATTTGTCCTTACATACCCTGCTGTCAGCAGTCCTACCAACCCTCTATCCTTACATACCCTGCTGTCAGCAGTCCTACCAACTCTTACATACCCTGCTGTCAGCAGTCCTACCAACATTTGTCCTTACATACCTGCTGTCAGCAGTCCTACCAACCCTTTATCCTTACATACCCTGCTGTCAGCAGTCCTACCAACCCTTTATCCTTACATACCCTGCTGTCAGCAGTCCTACCAACATTTGTCCTTACATACCCTGCTGTCAGCAGTCCTACTACCCCTTTATCCTTACATACCCTGCTGTCAGCAGTCCTACCAACCCTTTATCCTTACATACCCTGCTGTCAGCAGTCCTACCAACCCTTTGTCCTTACATACCCTGCTGTTAGCAGTCCTACCAACCCTCTATCCTTACATACCCTGCTGTCAGCAGTCCTACCAACCCTTTATCCTTACATACCCTGCTGTCAGCAGTCCTACCAACGCTTTATCCTTACATACCCTGCTGTCAGCAGTCCTACCAACCCTTTATCCTTACATACCCTGCTGTCAGCAGTCCTTCCAACCCTCTGTCCTTACATACCCAGGTAATGAAGAAATGTATTAAAATGACAGAATTTAATGCAAGAATTCAACAATTAACTATGCAAATGAGCAAAAGCTTCGTGCATTAGGAAATTGGACGCCTGGCTCAAATACAAGCCTGTCTCTCTCCTGTTGTGTTCAGTGATTTGAGCAAATAAACGCTGTTAATGAACGTTTTACAGTATTCGTCTCCTTTTCAGCACCAATTGGTAGATTTTAAAATACTCTGATCTTCTTGATTATTTAGGGTTAGGAAAGTATTTATGAATATTAAAAAAGGAAAAGGAGAGCTGTTACGCACAAAATATATTGGTGAACCAAAAATAGTGGTTTGATTTATCCTGAAAATTGCCAAATTCAGTTGTTCAATCCATGAAATATTGGAAGGTGAGAAAGGTGTTCAACAGGGGTTGAACAGTAGTCATATAAATCGATCCTAATAATCCTCACTAATCATGGAACTGTGATGACAGCGGTCCAGTCGCCATGAACCATGCGCCAGGCTCCAAGTTTAAACTGATATGTATGGTCTGTGTTCCATAATGATTCAAGTAGGCTACATGTCTCAAATTATTGTCCAACTTGCAATATGTTAGCTTAATATGATCCACTATTGCTTGCGATCCTCAGGAACAGCCACAGGAACGTGACAGAGGAAAGACAGGTAAACTAACAATGGAATGGAATGATGCAAAAAAAATTTTAAACAAACATTAAAGTGACAGTTATAAATGTACACTGAGTATACAAAACATTAAGAACACCTGCTCTTTCCATGACATAGACTGACCAGGTGAATCCAAGGGAAAGCTATGATCCCTTATTGATGTCGCTTGTTTAAATCCACTTCAATCAGTGTAGATGAAGGAGGAGACAGGTTAAAGAGGGTGAATGGGCAAGACAAGAAATGTAAGTGCCTTTGAAAGGGTATGGTAGTAGGTGCCAGGCGCACCGGTTTGCCAAGAACTGCAATGCTGCTGGGTTTTTCATGCTCAGTTTCCCATGTGTATGAAGAATGGTCCACCACCCAAAGGACATCCAGACAACTTGACATAACTGTGGGAAGCATTGTACAGTATGTAACATGGGTCAGCATCCCTGGGGAACACTTTCGACACCTTGTAATTTTTGCAGATTTATTCCAAATAAAAAAAAACGGAAATATCACATTTACATAAGTATTCAGACCCTTTACTCAGTACTTTGTTGAAGCACCTTTGGCAGTGATTACAGCCTCGAGTCTTCTTGGGTATGACGCTACAAGCTTGGCACACCTGTATTTGGGGAGTTTCTCCCATTCTTCTCTGCAGATCCTCTCAAGCTCTGTCAGGTTGGATGGGGAGTGTCGCTGCACAGCTATTTTCAGGTCTCTCCAGAGATGTTCTATCAGGTTCAAGACAGGGCTCTGGCTGGGCCACTCTAGGACATTCAGAGACTTGTCCCGAAGCCACTCCTGCGTTGTCTTGGCTGAGTGCTTAGGGTCAGGTGAACCTTCGCTGTTGGAAGGTGAACCTTCGCCCCAGTCTGAGGTCCTGAGCACTCTGGAGCAGATTTTCATCAATGGAGCTCTCTGTACTTTGCTCCGTTCATCTTTCCCTCGATCCTGACTAGTCTCCCAGTCCCTGCCGCTGAAAAACATCCCCACAACATGATGCTGCCACCACCATGCTTCACCGTAGGGATGGTGCCAGGTTTCCTCTGGACGTGACGCTTGGCATTCATGCCAAAGAGTTCATTCTTGGTTTCATCAGACCAGACAATGTTGTTTCTCATGGTCTGAGAGTCTTTAGGTGCCTTTTGGGAAACTCCAAGCGGGCTGTCATGTGCATTTTACTGAGGAGTGGCTTCCGTCTGGCCACTCTACCATAAAGGCCTGATTGGTGGAGTGCTGCAGAGATGATTGTCCTTCTGGAAGATTCTCCCATCTCCACAGAGGAACTCTGGAGCTCTGTCAGAGTGACCATCGGGTTCTTGGTCACCTCCCTGACCAAGGCCCTTCTCCCCCGATTGGGAGGCCAGCTCTAGGAAGAGTCTTGGTGGTTGTACACTTCTTCCATTTAAGAATGATGGAGGCCACTGTATTCTTGGGGACCTTCAATACTGCAGACATTTTTTGGTACCCTTCCCCAAATCTGTGCCTCGACACACTCCTGTCTCGGTGCTCTATGGACAATTCCTTTGACCTCATGGCTTGTTTTTTGCTCTGACATGCACTGTCAACTGTGGGACCCTATATAGACAGGTGTGTGCCTTTCCAAATCATGTCCAATTAATTGAATTTACCACAGGTGGATTCCAATTAAGTTGTAGAAACATCTCAAGGATAATCAATGGAAATGGGATGCACCTGAGCTCAATTTCGAGTCTCAAAGCAAAGGGTCTGAATACTTATGTAGATAAGGTATTTTTTTATTTTAATTTGCTAACATTTCTAAAAACCTGTTTTTGCTCTGTCATTATGGAGTATTGTGTATAGATTGATGAGGGGGGAAAAATATTTATTCAATTTTAGAGTAAGGCTGTAACGTAACAAAATGTGGAAAAAGTCAAGGGATCTGAATTCTTTCCAAATGCACTGTATGTACATGAAGGCAGGGTAAAGTGACTAAGCATCAGGATAGATAATAAAAGGTATTTGAGGTAGATATGTACATGAAGGCAGGGTAAAGTGACTAGGCATCAGGATAGATAATAATAAGGTATTTGAGGTAGATATGTACATGAAGGCAGGGTAAAGTGACTAAGCATCAGGATAGATAATAATAAGGTATTTGAGGTAGATATGTACATGAAGGCAGGGTAAAGTGACTAAGCATCAGGATAGATAATAATAAGGTATTTGAGGTAGATATGTACATGAAGGCAGGGTAAAGTGACTAAGCATCAGGATAGATAATAATAAGGTATTTGAGGTAGATATGTACATGAAGGCAGGGTAAAGTGACTAAGCATCAGGATAGATAATAATAAGGTATTTGAGGTAGATATGTACATGAAGGCAGGGTAAAGTGATTAAGCATCAGGATAGATAATAATAATAACGTATTTGAGGTAGATATGTACATGAAGGCAGGGTAAAGTGACTAGGCATCAGGATAGATAATAATAATAAGGTATTTGAGGTGGATATGTACATGAAGGCAGGGTAAAGTGACTAGGCATCAGGATAGATAATAATAATAAGGTATTTGAGGTGGATATGTACATGAAGGCAGGGTAAAGTGACTAGGGATCAGGATAGATAATAATAATAATAATAAGCTATTTGAGGTAGATATGTACATGAAGGCAGGGTAAAGTGACTAAGCATCAGGATAGATAATAATAATAATAATAAGGTATTTGAGGTAGATATGTACATGAAGGCAGGGTAAAGTGACTAGGGATCAGGATATATAATAATAAGGTATTTGAGGTAGATATGTACATGAAGGCAGGGTAAAGTGACTAGGCATCAGGATAGATAATAATAAGGTATTTGAGGTAGATATGTACATGAAGGCAGGGTAAAGTGACTAGGCATCAGGATAGATAATAATAAGGTATTTGAGGTAGATATGTACATGAAGGCAGGGTAAAGTGACTAGGCATCAGGATATATAATAATGAGAGTAAAATATAGAACAGAGTAGCAGTAGCTGTGTGGTTCATCCTAACACTGTTCCTTCCTCTGCTACCTGTAGGTGCTGTTTCCTCCAGTCAGTTCATCCTAACACTGTTCCTTCCTCTGCTACCTGTAGGTGCTGTTTCCTCCAGTCAGTTCATCCTAACACTGTTCCTTCCTCTGCTACCTGTAGGTGCTGTTTCCTCCAGTCAGTTCATCCTAACACTGTTCCTCTGCTACCTGTAGGTGCTGTTTCCTCCAGTCAGTTCATCCTAACACTGTTCCTCTGCTACCTGTAGGTGCTGTTTCCTCCAGTCAGTTCATCCTAACACTGTTCCTCTGCTACCTGTAGGTGCTGTTTCCTCCAGTCAATTCATCCTAACACTCTTCCTCTGTTACCTGTAGGTGCTGTTTCCTCCAGTCAGTTTATCCTAACACTGTTCCTCTGCTACCTGTAGGTGCTGTTTCCTCCAGTCAGTTCATCCTAACACTGTTCCTCTGCTTCCTGTAGGTGCTGTTTCCTCCAGTCAGTTCATCCTAACACTGTTCCTCTGCTTCCTGTAGGTGCTGTTTCCTCCAGTCAGGATGGGATCTCTGCAGCAGAGGTGGAGCTGAGAGTCAGACCAGGAGACAACATCACTCTCTACTGTGACTGTAACATAACTACTGGAGTATACATTATGTGGTATAGGAACTGTTCTCATGGATATCAGCCTTCACTTACTATCTCCCTTTACGACTATTTCCAAAATCCTCTCCCACGCTTCACTCCGGTGTGGAACAAGTCCAACCAATCCTGGGATCTACTGATTGATAACATCTCTGAATCTGACCTGGGAGATGAAGGTGTATGATGAAGTCTGTACCCAGTGAACTAGATTATAGGTTACATTAACCATCCACACTATTCTGTTTAGTGATGTTGTACCTCTCTACTGTTCAGAGGACTTCCCCAACATCACCTCTGGTGACTGTCCTGACTGTGGTGTGTCTTCCTGACTGTGGTCTGAGCTGGGTCCTGGTGGTGGTCTCCAGAGCTCTGTTTCTGTTCCTCATTCCTGCTGTCTTCCTGACTGTGGTCTGAGCTGGGTCCTGGTGGTGGTCTCCAGAGCTCTGTTTCTGTTCCTCATTCCTGCTGTCTTCCTGACTGTGGTCTGAGCTGGGTCCTGGTGGTGGACTCCAGAGCTCTGTTTCTGTTCCTCATTACTGATGTCTTCCTGACTGTGGTCTGAGCTGGGTCCTGGTGGTGGTCTCCAGAGCTCTGTTTCTGTTCCTCATTCCTGCTGTCTTCCTGACTGTGGTCTGAGCTGGGTCCTGGTGGTGGTCTCCAGAGCTCTGTTTCTGTTCCTCATTCCTGCTGTCTTCCTGACTGTGGTCTGAGCTGGGTCCTGGTGGTGGTCTCCAGAGCTCTGTTTCTGTTCCTCATTCCTGCTGTCTTCCTGACTGTGGTCTGAGCTGGGTCCTGGTGGTGGTCTCCAGAGCTCTGTTTCTGTTCCTCATTCCTGCTGTCTTCTGGTTTCGTAAAATAGAAGGTGGGACATGATAGGGGGCTAGTCTGCTATTCATATCAGTTTGTGTTTCAACTCACCAACCAGTACACTGACTGTGTTTCAACTCATCAACCAGTACACTGGCTGTGTTTCAACTCATCAACCAGTACACTGGCTGTGTTTCCACTCATCAATCAGTACACTGGCTGTGTTTTAACTCATCAACCAGTACACTGGCTGTGTTTCAACTCATCAACCAGTACACTGGCTGTGTTTTAACTCATCAACCAGTACACTGGCTGTGTTTAAACTCATCAACCAGTACACTGGCTGTGTTTTAACTCATCAACCAGTACACTGCCTGTGTTTTAACTCATCAATCAGTACACTGACTTCTAGTTTTACATGTTGTTTTGTTGTTGTTTTGATTAAAATCAGGATCCTGTTGGAAGATGATGAAGGCCTGAAAAGAAGCAGAGACCAGAGAGCAGAGACCAGTCATTCTCCATGACACCAACTGTAGTTGCGATGTTCCCCTCAGAGAGCAGAGACCAGTCATTCTCCATGACACCAACTGTAGTTGCGATGTTCCCCTCAGAGAGCAGAGACCAGTCATTCTCCATGACACCAACTGTAGTTGCGATGTTCCCCTCAGAGAGCAGAGACCAGTCATTCTCCATGACACCAACTGTAGTTGCGATGTTCCCCTCAGAGAGCAGAGACCAGTCAACTGCTTTTCTACACATACACCAGCTTTAATAAAAATATGCATCAGTGAATTTCCAATACACACTTTTTTTATGAAGCTTTTTTTATTTATTTTATTTTTGTCACTTATCAGACGCTCTTATCCAGAGCGACTTACAGGAGCAATTAGGGTTAAGTGCCTTGCTCAAGGGCACGTCGGCAGATTTTTCACCTAGTCGGCTCAGGGATTAGAACCAGCGACCTTTCAGTTACTGGCACAACGCTCCTAACCACTAAGCTACCTGCCGCCCGTAAGAGGTATAAACATGTACAACCGTTTGTTTGACAATAATGTGTTTTTTGGATTAACCTTTTGTTAATATGTGATTTACGTTGGTGACATTTTGCTTTGTAATACCTATCTTTTGAAATAAAATGCTTGATTTTACAAAGATTCTATGGTTCTGTGGTATGATTAATGTCACGATCTTCGTATACAGAGGAGGACCAAGGCGCAGTGTGGAAGGTGAACATGCTTTTTATTAATGTTACACGAACAAAACAACAAACGATATGTGAAGTCCTACGGTACAAACACAAACCAAAAGGAACAAGATCCCACACCATACTGTGGGAAACAGGCTGACTAAGTATGGTTCCCAATCAGAGACAACAAGCAACAGCTGATTCACGTTGCCTCTGATTGAGAACCACACTGGCCAACATAGAACAACAATACTAGAACGAACACAAATGAAAACTCACACCCTGGCTCAACATACTAGAGTCCCCAGAGCCAGGGCGTGACAATTAACTTGATTTCACTGTGTAACCTAATTGAGAACGTGGTTGAAAGCTTTACTGAGCTACTGACAAGCATCTTCAAACAGGTAGAAACTGTTGCTGTTCTCCTCAGCATCTCTGTAACTCTCTAAACCACACCCTCTTATAATCTAAACCACACCCTTTTACAATCTAAACCACATTCTCTTACAATCTAAACCACACCCTCTTACAATCTAAACCACACCCTCTTACAATCTAAACCACATTCTCTTACAATCTAAACCACACCCTCTTACAATCTAAACCACACCCTCTTACAATATATGCCACACCCTCTTACAATCTAAACCACACCCTCTTACAATCTAAACCACACCCTCTTACAATCTAAACCACATTCTCTTACAATCTAAACCACACCCTCTTACAATCTAAACCACACCCTCTTACAATATATGCCACACCCTCTTACAATCTAAACCACACCCTCTTACAATATATGCCACACCCTCTTACAATCTAAACCACACCCTCTTACAATCTAAACCACACCCTCTTACAATCTAAACCACACCCTCTTACAATATATGTCACACCTATTAGTCAATAAACCACACCCTCTTAACATCTAAGCCACACCCTCTTAACATCGAAACCACTCCCTCTTAAAATATAAACCACACCCTCAACATCTAAACCACACCGTCTTAGCCTCTGTTTGTGTGTGTGAGTGTGTGTGTGAGCGTGCGTGTGTGTGTGTGCGTGGGTTTGCCTGCGTATACATGCGTGTGCAAAGTGCAAGCCTAGGTGAGTCTGTGGTTGATTCAGCTCTGCTGCTGCTCAGTGAGGTATGGGCTAAAGGTTCAAGGCGTGGGAGGCCAGACCTGCAGAAAACCACAACTGTTTCCAAAAGCTTTATTACCTATTTGGCCTTAGCTTGTGATAAGATAAAACAGTACATGAATGTCATTCAATGTCCCCAATAGAAGTAGTATTAAATGAATGTATGAAGAGTCAGATAACCAGATAGCAACTTAAATATGTTGTCTTGAGTGCAATACCATCCAGCACTATACGGTATGTGGTCTGAACAGATATGGGTTCAACTACTATTTGAAATAATTTCAAATACTTAAATCGGTGCTTGATTGAGCTTGCCTGACTAAACGGACCAATAGAATGGTCTCTAACCGCAACCATCTGGTATTCCAGGGAGGCCAGAGCAAACGCTCAAGGTTTTTGAAAGATTTCAAATAGTATCTGAACCCAGGTCTGGTGTGAGGGTCCTACCTAAGTGCCTGAACTAGCATGAAGAGGTTCAACAAAGTTGTTAAATGATGACTTCCTCCTACACATAGAGATGGGTAGAGGGCACGTGTTGTCACAAAGCCTGTTTAAGCATGGGCAGTATCATTGAAGTAGTCAACTGAGGCCATGAGGGCAGATGTCAGGGGCGGGCCTTCTTTCTAACTCTATGCTCCTACGCCAGAATGGAAATACCCCTCTACTACTCTCCAGACAGTCTCCACCAGACCCTACGATGGGTAGGCTGTGTATCGCTCTGATCACACTGTTAAGTGAGTAAACTTTTACATTACAGGTCTATATTGATCGATTTGAGATGAAAATGAATGGTTCCCCATTGCTTCACTGTAAAAAATTTGATTTGTGTTATTTTAAGGTATTTTTTGGCATAGAGTCCATTCTGTGGTCTATTCTGTGTGTTGTAGGCCATGAAACTGCATAGCAGGCCATCTTTATTGTAAAGGGACTTTAAGTCTCTAACATTGTTGTGGTTTCGTAGCATTCATCCTAACACTGTTCCTCTGCTACCTGTAGGTGCTGTTTCCTCCAGTCAGTTCATCCTAACACTGTTCCTCTGCTACCTGTAGGTGCTGTTTCCTCCAGTCAGTTCATCCTAACACTGTTCCTCTGCTACCTGTAGGTGCTGTTTCCTCCAGTCAGTTCATCCTAACACTGTTCATCTGCTACCTGTAGATGCTGTTTCCTCCAGTCAGTTCATCCTAACACTGTTCCTCTGCTACCTGTAGGTGCTGTTTCCTCCAGTCAGTTCATCCTAACACTGTTCCTCTGCTACCTGTAGGTGCTGTTTCCTCCAGTCAGTTCATCCTAACACTGTTCCTCTGCTACCTGTAGGTGCTGTTTCCTCCAGTCAGTTCATCCTAACACTGTTCCTCTGCTACCTGTAGGTGCTGTTTCCTCCAGTCAGTTCATCCTAACACTGTTCCTCTGCTACCTGTAGGTGCTGTTTCCTCCAGTCAGTTCATCCTAACACTGTTCCTCTGCTACCTGTAGGTGCTGTTTCCTCCAGTCAGTTCATCCTAACACTGTTCCTCTGCTACCTGTAGGTGCTGTTTCCTCCAGTCAGTTCATCCTAACACTGTTCCTCTGCTACCTGTAGGTGCTGTTTCCTCCAGTCAGTTCATCCTAACACTGTTCCTCTGCTACCTGTAGGTGCTGTTTCCTCCAGTCAGTTCATCCTAACACTGTTCATAAGCTACCTGTAGGTGCTGTTTCCTCCAGTCAGTTCATCCTAACACTGTTTCTCTGGTACCTGTAGGTGCTGTTTCCTCCAGTCAGTTCATCCTAACACTGTTCCTCTGCTACCTGTAGGTGCTGTTTCCTCCAGTCAGTTCATCCTAACACTGTTCCTCTGCTACCTGTAGGTGCTGTTTCCTCCAGTCAGTTCATCCAAACACTGTTCCTCTGCTACCTGTAGATGCTGTTTCCTCCAGTCAGTTCATCCTAACACTGTTCCTCTGCTACCTGTAGGTGCTGTTTCCTCCAGTCAGTTCATCCTAACACTGTTCCTCTGCTACCTGTAGGTGCTGTTTCCTCCAGTCAGTTCATCCTAACACTGTTCCTCTGCTACCTGTAGGTGCTGTTTCCTCCAGTCAGTTCATCCTAACACTGTTCCTCTGCTACCTGTAGGTGCTGTTTCCTCCAGTCAGTTCATCCTAACACTGTTCCTCTGCTACCTGTAGGTGCTGTTTCCTCCAGTCAGTTCATCCTAACACTGTTCCTCTGCTACCTGTAGGTGCTGTTTCCTCCAGTCAGTTCATCCTAACACTGTTCCTCTGCTACCTGTAGGTGCTGTTTCCTCCAGTCAGGATGGGATCTCTGCAGCAGAGGTGGAGCTGAGAGTCAGACCAGGAGACAACATCACTCTCTACTGTGACTGTATCATAACTACTGGAGTATACATTATGTGGTATAGGAACTGTTCTCACAAGTACCAGCCACCTCTTGTTATTTTAACATACAACGTTTACCAAAATCTTCAGGACATTTCTGATATTCCCAACCCTTTCCCTGGATATAATGTGGTGTGGAACCCCTCTAACAACTCCTGGGATCTACTGATTGAGAACATCACTGGATCTGACCTGGGACTCTACTACTGTGGGACTGTGGAGTACAAGGTGGAGGATGAAGGAGGGAAAGGAGGTATTAAACAGAAAGGGGTCTATCACTATGGAAACATCACCACTAGGATTTCACTGGGTAAGAACTATTATTATTCTATATATAGATCTTCTTGCTGTATCTTTGGTATTATTAATATTGTATTAGTATTGGTGTGTCTGGGTTCCATTAAATGTTATTTTGAATCAATCATCCGAGGGTGATCTAGGGTCATAAAACATTGCCTCAAGATCATCTGTAAACATCCAATCAGCAGTAGATAATTGACAACTCACTCTAAGAGAGTAGTTCTGTTTGTGTTTAATGTTTTGTCCAGACGTCAGTCCTCCTGAGTCCCCCTCCTCCTCTCCTGATGTAGACTGTGGACTGTGTTGGATGTTGCTGTTCAGTCTGTGTCCTGTGTCTGCTCTCCTCTCCTCCCTCCTCTCCTCTTCCTGTGTCTACTCCTTCTGCAGAACAACAGGTAAACTAACTTCATTACTAATAGCATTATGTGCTCTTTCACTAATTCAGAGCATGCACTGACTCACTCATTCCTTTTGTCGATTTGATATATTTATATTCCATCTAACTAACTGTTGAAGTAAGGAACATCCTATATCCTAATCTTCTGTTTTTGACAACATCAATAATATACAAAATTGATTATTTTACTTACAAAGTTAGTATACATTCAATCTCACTTAATCTGTTTTACTCTCCAACTCAATCAATCAATGAAATAATCAATCAATCAATAAACCAGCCATCAATCAATCAATCAAACCTTCTTTCAAATACTCTGGTAAACTAATGTAAACCATGTTAAATTGACAGTTCAATATCAGATGTGTTCTTTACTTGTTGTTTTAATGGTGATAACTCTTCCTCTGCAGCTGCAGCTGAGACTCAGGTTCCTCTGAACAGGACGACCACCAGGGGAAGTGAGAGAAGAGAGAAGGTACTGTATCTGAACAGTCAGAATGGGTGTTGTAGTTCTATGACTGGTGGCCATCTTTATTTGTAGTCAAGGTTATTTGTAACCCAGTACTATTCAAATCATTGGCGAGTATACTCATTAAAAACTAAAGGAATAAGCAGTAAAACATAGTGATATGATGCATTTCAATAAATAATAATAATGTATGATTATATATGAATAATATTAACTGATTAATTGTAAAATCTCTCTCTCTCTCTCTCTCTCTCTCTCTCTCTCTCTCTCTCTCTCTCTCTCTCTCTCTCTCTCTCTCTCTCTCTCTCTCTCTCTCTCTCTCTCTCTCTCTCTCTCTCTCTCTCTCTCTCTCTCTCTCTCTCTCTCTCTCTCTCAGGAGGAAGGAGATCTGTGTTATGCCTCGTTGGATATCCGTCAGGGACAGAGGAGACCAAAGAAGAAGAGAGTCCAGAACTCTGACTTCAGTACCTACACAGCCATCAATACCAGCAGAGTGTGAGACCTATACCAGCCATCAATACCAGCAGAGTGTGAGACCTATATCCTCCATCAGTACCAGCAGAGTGAGACCTATACCCTCCATCAATACCAGCAGAGTGTGAGACCTATACCATCCATCAATACCAGCAGAGTGTGAGACCTATACCAGCCATCAATACCAGCAGAGTGAGACCTATACCAGCCATCAGTACCAGCAGAGTGAGACCTATACCCTCCATCAGTACCAGCAGAGTGAGACCTATACCAGCCATCAATACCAGCAGAGTGTGAGACCTATACCAGCCATCAATACCAGCAGAGTGTGAGACCTATACCAGCCACCAATACCAGCAGAGTGGGACCTATACCAGCCATCAATACCAGCAGAGAGAGACCTATACCAGCCATCAATACCAGCAGAGTGTGAGACCTATACAAGCCACCAATACCAGCAGAGTGGGACCTATACCAGCCATCAATACCAGCAGTGTGAGACCTATACCAGCCATCAATACCAGCAGAGTGGGACCTATACCAGCCATCAATACCAGCAGTGTGAGACCTATACCATCCATCAATACCAGCAGAGTGAGACCTATATCATCCATCAATACCAGCAGAGTGAGACCTATACCATCCATCAATACCAGCAGAGTGAGACCTATACCAGCCATCAATACCAGCAGAGTGAGACCTATACCAGCCATCAATACCAGCAGAGTGAGACCTATACCATCCATCAATACCAGCAGAGTGAGACCTATACCAGCCATCAATACCAGCAGAGTGAGACCTATACCAGCCATCAATACCAGCAGAGTGAGACCTATACCAGCCATCAATACCAGCAGAGTGAGACCTATACCATCCATCAATACCAGCAGAGTGAGACCTATATCAGCTATCAATACCAGCAGAGTGAGACCTTTACCAGCTATCAATACCAGCAGAGTGAGACCTATATCAGCCATCAATACCAGCAGTGTGAGACCTATACCATCCATCAATACCAGCGCAGTGTGAGACCTATACCATCCATCAATACCAGCAGAGTGTGAGACCTATACCATCCATCAATACCAGCAGAGTGTGAGACCTATACCATCCATCAATACCAGCAGAGTGTGAGACCTATACCATCCATCAATACCAGCAGAGTGTGAGACCTATACCATCCATCAATACCAGCAGAGTGTGAGACCTATACCAACCATCAATACCAGCAGAGTGTGAGACCTATATCATCCATCAATACCAGCAGAGTGAGACCTATACCATCCATCAATACCAGCAGAGTGTGAGACCTATACCCTCCATCAGTACCAGCAGAGTGAGACCTATACCCTCCATCAATACCAGCAGAGTGTGAGACCTATACCATCCATCAATACCAGCAGAGTGTGAGACCTATACCCTCCATCAGTACCAGCAGAGTGAGACCTATACCCTCCATCAGTACCAGCAGAGTGAGACCTATACCCTCCATCAGTACCAGCAGAGTGAGAGCTATACCAGCCATCAATACCAGCAGAGTGTGAGACCTATACCAGCCATCAACACCAGCAGAGTGTGAGACCTATACCATCCATCAATACCAGCAGAGTGTGAGACCTATACCAACCATCAATACCAGCAGAGTGTGAGACCTATACCATCCATCAATACCAGCAGAGTGAGACCTATACCATCCATCAATACCAGCAGAGTGTGAGACCTATACCCTCCATCAGTACCAGCAGAGTGAGACCTATACCCTCCATCAATACCAGCAGAGTGTGAGACCTATACCATCCATCAATACCAGCAGAGTGTGAGACCTATACCCTCCATCAGTACCAGCAGAGTGAGACCTATACCCTCCATCAGTACCAGCAGAGTGAGACCTATACCAGCCATCAATACCAGCAGAGTGTGAGACCTATACCAGCCATCAATACCAGCAGAGTGTGAGACCTATACCAGCCACCAATACCAGCAGAGTGGGACCTATACCAGCCATCAATACCAGCAGAGAGAGACCTATACCAGCCATCAATACCAGCAGTGTGAGACCTATACCATCCATCAATACCAGCAGAGTGAGACCTATATCATCCATCAATACCAGCAGAGTGAGACCTATACCATCCATCAATACCAGCAGAGTGAGACCTATACCAGCCATCAATACCAGCAGAGTGAGACCTATACCAGCCATCAATACCAGCAGAGTGAGACCTATACATCCATCAATACCAGCAGAGTGAGACCTATACCAGCCATCAATACCAGCAGATTGAGACCTATACCAGCCATCAATACCAGCAGAGTGTGACCTATACCATCCATCAATACCAGCAGAGTGAGACCTATATCAGCTATCAATACCAGCAGAGTGAGACCTTTACCAGCTATCAATACCAGCAGAGTGAGAATTATATCAGCCATCAATACCAGCAGTGTGAGACCTATACCATCCATCAATACCAGCGCAGTGTGAGACCTATACCATCCATCAATACCAGCAGAGTGTGAGACCTATACCATCCATCAATACCAGTAGAGTGAGACCTATATCAGCTATCAATACCAGCAGAGTGAGACCTTTACCAGCCATCAATACCAGCAGAGTGAGACCTTTACCAGCCATCAATACCAGCAGAGTGAGACCTTTACCAGCCATCAATATCAGCAGAGTGAGACCTATACCATCCATCAATACCAGCAGAGTGAGACCTATACCATTCATCAATACCAGCAGAGTGAGACCTATACCAGCCATCAATACCAGCAGCTGGGAGGGAAAACAACAGTTTTTATATTTTTACAAGATACTTAATTTTTTGGGGGGATATTTGTTTAACCTTTTAAAATCATTTTCATACAACTTTTGTCTGTAGCCTTTTAATAATAATAACAATAGTGATTTAGAAAATGGTTTTAAGCTCAGGGAATATGGTTTATTAACTCTTGATATAGTTGCAGTTTGTAATTGTAGTTGTGAAAGTTCATTGTATTTCATTTTTTAAGTGTATTGATGTGTTAACGTAGCTGAATAAATATTGATTCAGTTTAATTAGATTGTATTTCATTATTTACTAAGCTAACATATGGAATTGTTTTAAGATGGTCATACCATGGATAATTTAGCTATTTGATTTAGAATTTTAGGACCCCTTTAGGTATAAATATATATATATAAAAATGTTTTGTTAAATATTTAATTTGGCCTTGACTACTATAGCCCATAGAAACACATTGAATAACAAATTCATAAATGGCAGAAAAGACTGTCACAAAATAAATCATAAGTTTGAAGTGTCTGAAAGCTCAGGGAATATTTTAGTTTTATGGGACATATTTAAGCTATTATTTTTGTTGGCACCAAACTACCTCCATACTTCCATTTGTTTGTATGGGTTACCTTCAGACGAGCCCTGTGGCACTTTAGGGGGTTGTACACCGAAACGGAGAACATCATCGTATTTGTGAGTCTCCCCTTTCCACAGTGGGGTCATATTAGTTTCTCGGACAAACCGTTCGGACGCTACAGACGTTTTGGTGAGAAGACCGACAAAAACCGCCGTAGCTCGGCCACATTCCACCGCGGATGCGGAAGACAGGATATTGAGACGTAGGCTATGAAAAAAATCTCGGATTTTGATGGGAATTTTTTTATTATGTTACTCAGACGCTTAAGGATTAACCTAGTTCCTGGAAAGCTACCGTTCTGTTGGTTTTCAATCCAACTCTAATTTAGCACACCTGATTCTAATAATCAGCTGGTTGATAAACTGAATCAGGTTAGTTACAACTGGGGTTGGAGCGAAAACCTACAGGAGAGTAGATCTCCACGAACTGGGTTGGATAGCCCTGACCTAGCCTATGGTTGAACATGTCTCTGAAAAAACATCACTTTCATTTGAGGAAATTAGATCATGATGATCTCATTGGACACGTAGAAGAGAAGTTAAATTCAGAATGACTGTCCTCTGCTTCTTTTCTGGACTTCCCTCTTCTCCTTACCACCTCAAGGTTTTAACACAAAAACAACAACAACACAACATGTTAAACTGTTGTCACATCACAGTACTGGATGAAAAGTTATGTTAACACAAATGTCACACCCTGATCTGTTCAATCAATCAAATTAATTTATGAAGCCCTTTTTACATCAGCAGATGTCACAAAGTGCTATACAGAAACCCAGCCTAAAACCCCAAGCAGTAAGCAATGCAGATGTAGAAGCACAGTGGCTAGGAAAAACTCCTTAGAAAGGCAGAAACCTAGGAAAAAACCTAGAGAGGAACCATGTTCTGAGGGGGGGCCAGTCCCCTTCTGGCTGTGGAGATTATAACAGTACATGGTCATTAAGGCCTGATTTTTCTCCAAGATGTTCAAACGTTCATAGATGACCAGCAGGGTCAAATAATAATCACAGCGGTTGTAGAGGTTGCAACAGGTCAGTACATCAGGAGTAAATGTCACTTGGCTTTTCATAGCCGGGCATTTAGAGGTTGAAATAGCAGGTGCGGTAGAGCGAGCGAGTTGAAAACAGAAGGTCTGGGACAAGGTAGCACGTCCGGTGAACAGGTCAGGGTTCAGGCAGAAGAGTTGAAACTGGAGCAGCAGCACGACCAGGTGGACTGGGGACAGCAAGGAGTCATCAGATCAGGTAGTCCTGAGGCATGGTTGTAGGGCTCAGGTCATCCGGGATGAGAGGGAGAGAGAGAGAATTAGAGGGAGCATACTTAAATTCACACAGGACACCGGATAAGACAGGAGAATAACACCAGATATAACAGACTGACAGACTAGCCCCCCGGCACATAGACTATTGCAGCATAGATACTGGAGGCTGAGACAGGGGGGGTCGGGAGACACTGTGGCCCCGTCCAACGATACCCCCAGACAGGGCCAACCAGGCAGGATATAACCCCACCCACTTTGTCAAAGCACAGTCCCCACACCACCAGAGGGATATCAACAGACCACCAACCTACTACCTTGAGACAAGGCTGAGAATAGCCGACAAAGATCTCCTCCACTGCATGAGCCCGAGGGGGCGACAAACTGGACAGGAAGATCACGTCAGTGACTCAACCCACTCAAGTAACGTACCCGTCCTAGGGACGGCATGGAAAGCACCAGTAAGCCAGTGACTCAGCCTCCAAAAAAAGGGGTCAGAAGCAGAGAATCTCAATGGAGAGACGGGAACCGGCCAGACAGAGACAGCAAGGGCGGTTTGTCGCTCCAGTATCTTTCCATTCACCTTCGCACCCCTGGTTACAGCACCCTGAATTCCCCCCTTTCAGCACTCACCTCTCCCATGGTCCCGTTCACGTAGTCCCCAGCTGCTGACCGGGAGTTCCTGGACCTTAAGCACCGCTTCACCACTGCTCCAATATTAATCCATCCGGACCCCGTCCCGTCAGTTCGTGGTGGCGGTAGACCCTTTGGATGTTGGAGTTGGGGCCGTCCTGTCCCAGTGTTCTGCCCTGGACCTTAAGCTGCTCCCTGCTCCTTCTTCTCCCATCGTCTTAACGCCAAGGAGAGGAATTATGAAGTGGGGAATCGAGAACTACTCGCGGTGAAGATGGCATTGGAGGAGTGGGGGCGCTGGTTAGAGGGGGCGGAACATCCATTCATTGTGTGGACGGATCACAAGAACCTGGAATATCTGCACACCGCCAAGCGGCTTAACTCCAGGCAAGCTCGATGGGCCCTGCTGTTCACCCGGTTCAACACCTGGAGCCAGCAACTTGTGTAGGTAGAATACGCACGCAACACCCTCCCCTGCTCAGCCACTGGTCTCTCGCCTTTCGAGTGTTTGATGGGTTATCAGCCCCACGCTCTTCCCTGAGCTGTCGCCGTACCTAGAAGAGAGCCCGGTCTGCTCTTCTCAAGACCCCCTCCAGGTATCGATGACAGGAGGACCGCCACCTTTCCCCGGCTCCCTGTTGTCGTCTCGGGCAGAGGGTATGGATGTCCACTGGGGATCTGCCCCTCCGGGTGGAGTCCAGCAAACTTTCCCCCCATTTTATCGGACCTTTCCCCATCTCTAAGATCCTTAGCCCCTCTGCTGTTCGTCTTCTGTTGCCCAGCACCCTCCGTATACATCCCACTTTTCATGTATCAAGGATTGTAAACCTTTGTCTCACAGCCCTCTGTCTCCTCTTGTCTCGTCAAGCCTACTCTGCCTGCCCTATCCTGACCCTGCCTGCTGTTCGGTATCTTACTGTCTCTGCCCTGGATTACCGACCTCTGCCTGCCGTTCTGTATCTTTCTGTCTCTGCCCTGGATTACCGACCTCTGCCTGCCGTTCTGTATCTTACTGTCTCTGCCCTGGATTACCGACCTCTGCCTGCCCTTGACCTGTCGTCTGCGGCCCCCTGTTTTGTTAATAAACATCTGTGATTCGAACTGTCTGCATCTGGGTCTTATCCTGAGTTCTGATAACAAACAGATATGAGTATCCCGATGTCCTGACCCACCGTGTGTGTTCCCGACCCAGAAGGCAGCAGGAATGAGGAACAGTAACAGAGCTCTGGAGACCACCACCAGGACCCAGCTCAGACCACAGTCAGGAAGACAGCAGGAATGAGGAACAGAAACAGAGCTCTGGAGACCACCACCAGGACCCAGCTCAGACCACAGTCAGGAAGACAGCAGGAATGAGGAACAGTAACAGAGCTCTGGAGACCACCACCAGGACCCAGCTCAGACCATAAATAAATAATAATAATAAATAATCATATATATATATGTTGAAATGAAATTGTGTTTTTCAGAGATTATAATGTTCTGTGGTATAATTCACCTGACTTCTCTATGTAACTCTATTGAGAATGTGTTTTAAAGCTTTACTGAGCTACTTTTAGTCAACCTCAACCATAGGCTAGGTGTTTGTATGAAACCACAGAAACTGTGCTGTGGTTCTGTTCAGCATCTGTCTTCCTCTAAAGACACACCCCCTTAGCATCTAAGCCACACCTTCTTAGCCTAAGAGTCACACCCTTGTCACTTCTAAGCCAACCCTCTTAATATGTTAGCCACACCTGCTAATTGTCTAAGCCACACCCTCAAACAAAAACCTCTGAAAGGTTGCTGGAGCCTTTCCAAACAGAATGGTATGACCTTAACATTGAGGAGACCATAGGGCAGAATTTCCCAAACTTGGTCCTGCGGACCCCAAGGGGTGCACATTTAAAAAACCAAAACGTTCCATAGGGGTAAACTAAGTCAGTCTTGGATCATCTGTCTTGGAAGTAGCGCTGTTACTTTATCTGTTTTTGATACAAGCAGTGTCTTCACATTTCACCACACCTAATTTTATAATCAATTCTAAATGCTTACGGCAATGAAAGTAAAATCAGTAAATCATATTAAACTAAATCAATATTTATTCAAGGTACATTTAAAACATATCAGTTCCCTTTACAAAAATATATATGACCATATTTCCTGAAGTTTTGAAAATATTATTTTACTCTGATAGATTCAATGCAGGTGTGTTCTACAGTCAAATTAATGCAAGCTTAAAAACATCAATTTTAATAATTATAAAAGGCACAAAAATAATACTCAACCATAATAAAATGACTCTAAACTCATTGTCATACGTTGAGAGAGAGAGAAAGATATTGGAAGTTAAAATTATTCCATAAAAAGTAAAATAACTGGTAATAACATCAAAGTTCTTGTCCTCCCAGTTAAGTCTATAATGGTTCAAGTCTCACACCCTGCTGGTATTGATGGCTGGTATAGGTCACACTCTGCTGGTATTGATGGATGGTATAGGTCTCACTCTGCTGGTATTGATGGAGGGTATAGGTCTCACTCTGCTGGTATTGATGGAGGGTATAGGTCTCACTCTGCTGGTATTGATGGCTGGTATAGGTCTCACCCTGCTGGTATTGATGGATGGTATAGGTCTCACTCTGCTGGTATTGATGGAGGGTATAGGTCTCACACTCTGCTGGTATTGATGGATGGTACAGGTCTCACTCTGCTGGTATTGATGGAGGGTATAGGTCTCACTCTGCTGGTATTGATGGCTGGTATAGGTCTCACCCTGCTGGTATTGATGGATGTATAGGTCTCACTCTGCTGGTATTGATGGAGGGTATAGGTCTCACACTGCTGGTATTGATGGCTGGTATAGGTCTCACCCTGCTGGTATTGATGGCTGGTATAGGTCTCACTCTGCTGGTATCGATGGCTGGTATAGGTCTCACTCTGCTGGTATTGATGGAGGGTATAGGTCTCACACCCTGCTGGTATTGATGGCTGGTATAGGTCTCACTCTGCTGGTATTGATGGATGGTATAGGTCTCACACTCTGCTGGTATTGATGGATGGTATAGGTCTCACACCCTGCTGGTATTGATGGCTGGTATAGGTCTCACTCTGCTGATATTGATGGCTGGTATAGGTCTCACACCCTGCTGGTATTGATGGCTGGTATAGGTCTCACACTCTGCTGGTATCGATGGATGGTATAGGTCTCACACTCTGCTGGTATTGATGGATGGTATAGGTCTCACACCCTGCTGGTATTGATGGCTGGTATAGGTCTCACACTCTGCTGGTATTGATGGATGGTATAGGTCTCACACTCTTCTGGTATTGATGGCTGGTATAGGTCTCACACTCTGCTGGTATTGATGGATGGTATAGGTCTCACAATCTGCTGGTATTGATGGATGGTATAGGTCTCACACTCTGCTGGTATTGATGGATGGTATAGGTCTCACACTCTGCTGGTATTGATGGTTGGCATAGGTCTCACACTCTGCTGGTATTGATGGCTGGTATAGGTCTCACACTCTGCTGGTATTGATGGCTGGTATAGGTCTCACACTCTGCTGGTATTGATGGATGGTATATGTCTCACACTCTGCTGGTATTGATGGCTGGTATAGGTCTCACACTCTGCTGGTATTGATGGCTGGTATAGGTCTCACACCCTGCTGGTATTGATGGCTGGTATAGGTCTCACACTCTGCTGGTATTGATGGATGGTATAGGTCTCACACTCTGCTGGTATTGATGGCTGGTATAGGTCTCACACTATGCTGGTATTGATGGATGGTACAGGTCTCACACTCTGCTGGTATTGATGGCTGGTATAGGTCTCACACTATGCTGGTATTGATGGCTGGTACAGGTCTCAATCTGCGGGTATTGATGGATGTATAGGTACTGAAGTCAGAGTGAGCGAGAGAGCGAGAGAAAGTGAGAGAGACAAGGAGACAGACAGAGCGACAAGGAGAAAGAGAGAGAGACAAGGAGACAGAGAGAGCGAGAGAAAGGGAGACAAGGAGAGCGAGAGAGAGAGAGATTAAATTAATAATCTGTTAATATTAATTATATATGATCATACATTAGGATTATACATTATGTATTGTTGCTTTTTTCCTTATGTTTTTAATGATCATATCTGACATTGAAAATAGTCTTTGAATAAGGCTGGGTTGCCAAACACATGGACTACAAATCAAGATGACTGCCAAAAATAAAACTACAACACCCACCTTGACTGTAGTCTGCACACTGCTGTCACTTCCCCTGGTCGTAGTCCTGTTCAGAGGAACCTGAGTCTCAGTTGGAGCTGCAGAGGGAGAGTTCTCACCATTAAAACACCACGTTTGAGGTCAAACTAGGACACATCAGTTCAAAGTAAGTAGATGTTTACATATTGTGGTCAAGATGCTTTTCAAACGAAGGTTAAAAACATAGCTAATTATTAGAATAATAAGAAAGGTTGATTAGGAATACCCAGACTTAAAAAATGAATGAGTGACTAAGTGACTCCTGACAGAGAGTGAGAGAGTGAGTGTACCTGTTGTTCTGCAGAAGTAGTAGACACAGGAAGAGGAGAGGAGAGCAGACACAGGACACAGACTGAACAGCAACATCCAACACAGTCCACAGTCTACATCAGGAGAGGAGGAGGGGGACTCAGGAGGAGGGGAGGAGGAGGACTCAGGAGGAGGGGAGGAGGAGGAGGACTCAGGAGGAATGACGTCTGGACAAAACATTAAACACAAACAGAACTACATTCTTAGATTGTCTACTGCTGAATGGATGTTTAAAGATGATCTTGAGGCAATGTTTTAATTATTATTTAATGATATGTATTATTTATTGATCAGCCTCGGATGATTGATTCAAAATAACATACATTTTATTTGGCGTTCCTTACAACTGAACCTCTCTCATTCAAGGAACCCAGACACACCAATAATAATACAATATTAATAATACTAAAGATACAGCCAGAAGATCTATATATAGAATAATAATTGTTCTTACCAAGTGAAATCCTAGAGGTGATGTTTCCATAGTGATAGACCTCTTTCTGTTCAATACCTCTTTTCCCTCCATCATCCTCCACCTTGTACTCCACAGTCCCACAGTAGTAGAGTCCCAGGTCAGATCCAGTGATGTTCTCAATCAGTAGATCATAGGAGTTGTTAGAGGGGTTCCACACCACATTATATCCAGTTAAAGGGTTGTTAATCAAAAACGTAGTTGAAATAACAAGAGGAGGCTGGTACTTGTGAGAACAGTTCCTATACCACATAATGTATACTCCAGTAGTTATGTTGCAGTCACAGTAGAGAGTGATGTTGTCTCCTGGTCTGACTCTCAGCTCCACCTCTGCTGCAGAGATCCCATCCTGACTGAAGGAAACACCTACAGGAAGCAGAAATACTGAATATAATTTTGATATCATAAACATCTGTACAGGCAAATATGTACTAGATGTTATTACCACAGTCACCACAATATCACAATAATAAGACAACAAATCTAGTCAACTATAAAACAGACGAGCAACAAAAAGAAATCAGCTGAATCACAGAATGTCACTTTGATATCATAAACTTCTACACATGGAAAGATGAACCTCATGTCTTTACCACAGTGATCACAATATCACAATAATAAGATAACAGATCTAGTAAACTATAAAACCACATCAAGAAATCAGCTATCATCCAGCTATAAGGCCCAGTAAAACAAGTTACTCACATAAGAATGCAATCAGAGCAACACACAGCCTGTCCATCTGGTGGTCTGATGGTCTGATGGTGACTGTCAGAGAGTAGCTGGGTCTTTGAATAACAAGGTCTTTGCTGCATATTTCCGCGTTCATGACTAGATGTACTTTACCATGAAAGGACATACGAGCAGCGATTGGTTCGATGGAGTGGAAAGTTTTCAGCTAGTGGTCCTTTTCTCTGAAACCCATGTTGTGACATGAAGAGGAGGGTCTAGCATCGAGGTAAACAGGTTTCACACCAACATGACGTCAATGGAAAATATTCAGCTTTGAGGTGTTCACCTTAGATAGCAACACCTTAAGAGACCTGTAGACACTCTATGAAGAAATAAAAACACATTTTGATGACTGAGTTGACCTTTAAACCTTGAAGAAAATACATTTATACAGAGGCTTAAAGTTGGTCTATAGGACTTTATACCTGTAGTCAGGAAGTAGGACTAATGTTAGACCTCATGTTTGACCTCATGTTTGACCTCATGTTTGACCTCATATTTGACCTCATGTTTGACCTCATGTTTGACCTCATGTTTGACTGATTGAACATGGAACCTTCATTTATAATACAGTTAAAGGTATAAATCAAATCCTGCCCCTGATCTATGAACTAGTTCAGGTAACCTGACAGTCAGAGAGGTCTCTTTAAACTGGGACACACAGATGACCCTCTTGATCCTAGTCAAGTGGTTGACCATAACATGGAGACTGAACACTAAGTATTAGACCATAACACTCTGATAACATGGAGACTGAACACTAAGTATTAGACCATAACACTCTGATAACATGGAGACTGAACACTAAGTATTAGACCATAACACTCTGCTAACATGGAGACTGAACACTAAGTATTAGACCATAACACTCTTATAACATGGAGACTGAACACTAAGTATTAGACCACAACACTCTGCTAACTCAACACAGAGTTCCTGGATACAGCCCTTAGCCGTGGTATATTGGCAATATACCACAAACCCCAGAGGTGCATTATTGTCACGCCCTTGCTCTGGGGACTCTTATATGTTGAGCCAGGGTGTTAGTTTATATGTGTAGTGTCTATGTTTTGTTTTCTATGTGTTCTTTTCTAGATCGTGTGTTTCTGTGTTGGCCCGGGGTGGTTCCCAATCGGAGGAAGCTGTGTCTTGTTGTCTTTGATTGGGAACCATACTTAGGCAGCCTGTTGTGCACTTGTCATTTGTGGGATCTTGTTCCGTGTAGGTTTGTGTTTTATGACCGAGGACTTCACGTTTCGTTTTGTTATTGTGGAAAGTACTAATTAAAAGATGTACGCATATCACGCTGCCCTTGGTCCACTTATTACGATGATCGTGACAGAAGATCCCACCATAACAGGACCAAGCAGCGTGTCCAGGAGCAGACAGCCTGGACTTGGGAGGAGATCTTGGACGGGCAGGGATCCTGGACTTGGGAGGAAATCCAGGCCGGAATGGATCGCCGTCCGTGGGAGGAGACGGTGGAGGCGCGCCATAGAGAGGAGCAGCGGAGCCAACCGTGCTGACGTCGGACACGCAAGAGGCAACCCCAAGACATTTTTTGGGGGGGGCACACGGCATGGACGACGGGGCTGCTGGAGGCAGCTACAGGGCGAGTTTGTGGATTAGGAGAGGAGGCCACCGGGTTTGGGGGGCTGGAAGGGAGGTTGGCGGAGCCTAGAAGTAGAGCAGAGCCAACTCCCCGTACTCAGGCTAGGCAGCGTGAGACTGGGCAGGTTCCGAGGTATGCGGAGCTGCGTACTGTGCCGCGAGTGGTCCGGCACAGTCCTGTACGTCCTGTGCTAGCACCACGCACGTGTCGTGCTAAGGTGGGCATGCAGCCAGGACGGAGTGTGCCGGCTCAACGCTCGTGGCCTCCAGTACCCCTCCTCGGTCCCGGATATCCTGCGCCAGTGCCACGTGCTGTAGTGCCAGTACGAGTACACAGCCCTGTACGTACTGTGCTGATGCCTCACACAGAGTGTGTAAAAATAGGCATTCAGCTAGGACGGGTTGTGTCAGCTCTTCGCTCCAGACCTCCAGTCCGTCTCCACAGCCCGGTCAGGCCTGTTCCTGCTCCCCGCACCAAGCCAGTGGTGCGCGTCGCCAGCCCGGCCCGGCCTGTTCCTGCCCCTTGCACCAAGCCTGTGGTGCGCGTCGCCAGCCCGGCCCGGCCTGTTCCTGTTCCCCGCACCAAGCCTGTGGTGCGCGTCGCCAGCCCGGCCCGGCCTGTTCCTGCTCCCCGCACCAAGCCAGTGGTGCGCGTCGTCAGCCCGGTCCGGCCCGTTCCTGCTCCCCGCACTGAGGGGTTAAGGGGGGGCCTGGGTTTCAGGTCTGAGGGGTAGTTTTCAGGTCTGTTTCAGGTCTGTACTTTTACCTTCTCATAAGTGTGTGTGTGTGTGTGTGTGTGTGTGTGTGTGTGTGTGTGTGAGCGTGCATGCGTGTGCAAAATATTATGTGACTCTATTATTATCTAATAATATGTAATATTTCTCCAGGTATGCATGGTATCAAGTGTAGTATTAACAGGCTGTATGAGGGACCAGATACCAGATAGATACTTTATGATGTTACTTTGACTGAAACAACAAAGTCATTCAGCTGAATCAACACCTCTAAGACTCAAGTCATGAGGTGTGACTTCCTCATGTGGTGTGGGTCCATCTCAGTCTGGATGTGTTCCACATCTGGAGTCTAACATTACCCATCAGACCTTGAGATGGACTAGTTCAAGTCAAGAGGTGTGAACTGTTAACATGAGAGTGCAGGGCAGTAGTTGTGCTTGTATCCTTTATGGTTGTGTGTACCTGTCATACTAACTGATATCTGCACCAGAGACCCAGCTACTCTGACCCTGTTACTGACAGACCCAGCTACTCTGACCCTGTTACTGACAGACCCAGCTACTCTGACCCTGTTACTGACAGACCCAGCTACTCTGACCCTGTTACTGACAGACCCAGCTACTCTGACCCTGTTACTGACAGACCCAGCTACTCTGACCCTGTTACTGACATACCCAGCTACTCTGACCCTGTTACTGACAGACCCAGCTACTCTGACCCTGTTACTGACAGACCCAGCTCACTGCTCTTTCCTCAGACCTGAAACCCAGCCCCCCTTAACCCCTCCCCTACAGAGCAGCAGCACTATCTGAGTAAACCACAACCACAGACATAGGACTATACATGATATACAATTATATGGACTCACTCCCATATACCCACATATATGTGCACTCATGTAAACAGATACATACATTGACCACTACTAATGTTGGTAAGTCTGATATTATGATGTTGGCATTACAGTACTCATATAAGAGCTAGTCACTGATTGAATGAGAAGACACACTCAGTACACAGGAAACCCACACTGACATCCTGTTGCAGTTGCCATGGTGATGTCTGTCTCTCTGTTTGTCTGTTTGTCTGTCTACCATTTGGCCTGAGGAAGAGAGTACATCCAAGTTATAAGTAGTTGTTCACCCATGGTGCTGCTATTCTCCTGATGATGTCACACATGTTCTCACTGAGTGCATCATATCTCTGTCTATGTCCTATTTGTTTTCCCACTAATCCTGAAGAAAAAGAGATCGTTAGATACAGAAATACATCCACAAAGATAAAGAACTACAAATAGCATAGCTCTTAAACTATAATTGACTTGAATGTACCATCACATCCTCTCCAGAGCATCATGGTTATTGTAGTTTCTGATTGTAATTTCTTGCTGCATTCAATTCAGGGTGTCCAACATTGGTGAGGCCTAGATGTGTGGTGGATAAATCATAATTTTGGGATGCCTCAATTAGCTCATACAGATCATGGTGAGGATTTAAATGTTATGATTACTGGATGTTCATCATTTGATAAATCAAACATTAATACTGGCAGGTTGCAGCTATATAGGCCAACCTTAGGTCTCTGTCTCAAGATAGGTCTCTGTCTCAAGATAGGCCTCTGTCTCAAGATAGGTCTCTGTCTCAAGATAGGTCTCTGTCTCAGGATAGGTCTCTGTCTCAAGATGGGTCTCTGTCTCAAGATAGGTCTCTGTCTCAAGATAGGTCTCTGTCTCAGGATAGGTCTCTGTCTCAGGATAGGTCTCTGTCTCAAGATAGGTCTCTGTCTCAATATAGGTCTCTGTCTCAAGATGGGTCTCTGTCTCAAGATGGGTCTCTGTCTCAAGATAGGTCTCTGTCTCAGGATAGGTCTCTGTCTCAGGATAGGTCTCTGTCTCAAGATAGGTCTGTCTCAGGATAGGTCTCTGTCTCAGGATAGGTCTCTGTCTCAGGATAGGTCTCTGTCTCAGGATAGGTCTCTGTCTCAGGATAGGTCTCTGTCTCAAGATGGGTCTCTGTCTCAAGATGGGTCTTACTGAAAGACCCAGCTACTCTGACCCTGTTACTGAAAGACCCAGCTACTCTGACCCTGTTACTGAAAGACCCAGCTACTCTGACCCTGTTACTGAAAGACCCAGCTACTCTGACCTGACCCTGTTACTGACAAACCCAGCTACTCTGACCCTGTTACTGACAGACCCAGCTACTCTGACCCTGTTACTGACAGACCCAGCTACTCTGACCCTGTTACTGACAGACCCAGCTACTCTGACCCTGTTACTGACAGACCCAGCTACTCTGACCCTGTTACTGAAAGACCCAGCTACTCTGACCCTGTTACTGAAAGACCCAGCTACTCTGACCCTGTTACTGACAGACCCAGCTACTCTGACCCTGTTACTGAAAGACCCAGCTACTCTGACCCTGTTACTGAAAGACCCAGCTACTCTGACCCTGTTACTGAAAGACCCAGCTACTCTGACCCTGTTACTGACAGACCCAGCTACTCTGACCCTGTTACTGAAAGACCCAGCTACTCTGACCCTGTTACTGACAGACCCAGCTACTCTGACCCTGTTACTGACAGACCCAGCTACTCTGACCCTGTTACTGAAAGACCCAGCTACTCTGAACAACAGGAAGTCAGTGTGGGTTTCCTGTGTACTGAGTGTGTCTTTTCAGCCAATCAGTGACTAACTCTTATATGAGTACTGTAATGCCAACATCATAATATCAGACTTACCAACATTAGTAGTGGTCAATGTATGTATATGTTTACATGAGTGCACATATATGTGGATATATTGGAGTGTGTCCATATAATTGTATATCATGTATAGTCCTATGTCTGTGGTTGTGGTTTACTCAGCTAGTGCTGCTGCTCTGTAGGGGAGGGGTTAAGGGGGGCTGGGTTTCAGGTCTGAGGGGAGGACTGAGGGGTTAAGGGGGGCCTGGGTTTCAGGTCTGAGGGGAGGACTGAGGGGTTAAGGGGGGCCTGGGTTTCAGGTCTGAGGGGAGGTCTGAGGGGTTAAGGGGGGCCTGGGTTTCAGGTCTGAGGGGAGGACTGAGGGGTTAAGGGGGGCTGGGTTTCAGGTCTGAGGGGAGGACTGAGGGGTTAAGGGGGGCCTGGGTTTCAGGTTTGAGGGGAGGACTGAGGGGTTAAGGGGGGCTGGGTTTCAGGTCTGAGGGGAGGACTGAGGGGTTAAGGGGGGCCTGGGTTTCAGGTCTGAGGGGAGGACTGAGGGGTTAAGGGGGGCCTGGGTTTCAGGTCTGAGGGGAGGACTGAGGGGTTAAGGGAGGCTGGGTTTCAGGTCTGAGGGGAGGACTGAGGGGTTAAGGGGGGCCTGGGTTTCAGGTCTGAGGGGAGGACTGAAGGGTTAAGGGGGGCCTGGGTTTCAGGTCTGAGGGGAGGACTGAGAGGTTAATGGGGGCCTGGGTTTCAGGTCTGAGGGGAGGACTGAGGGGTTAAGGGGGGCCTGGGTTTCAGGTCTGAGGGGAGGACTGAGGGGTTAAGGGGGGCCTGGGTTTCAGGTCTGAGGGGAGGACTGAGGGGTTAAGGGGGGCCTGGGTTTCAGGTCTGAGGGGAGGACTGAGGGGTTAAGGGGGGCCTGGGTTTCAGGTCTGAGGGGAGGACTGAGGGGTTAAGGGGGGCCTGGGTTTCAGGTCTGAGGGGAGGACTGAGGGGTTAAGTGGGGCCTGTAATTCAGTTCTGTGGGGTAGTTTTCAGGTCTGTAGAAACCACAATGTTTCCATCTACTTGACACGTGATGTGTCAACTTGCTTGGCCAGCCACTCTGTACCTTCTCATAAGTGTGTGTGTGAGCGTGCATGCCTGCTTGCGTGTTTGTATGACTCTATTATTATCTAATAATATGTAATATTTCTCCAGGTATGCATGGTATAAAGTGTAGTATTAAGAGGCTGTATGAGGGACCAGATAACAGATAGATACTTTATGATGTTACTTTGACTGAAACAACAAAGTCATTCAGCTGTATCAACACCTCTAAGACTCAAGTCATGAGGTGTGACTTCCTCATGTGGTGTGGGTCCATCTCAGTCTGGATGTGTTCCACATCTGGAGTCTAACATTACCCATCAGACCTTGAGGTGGACTAGTTCAAGTCAAGAGGTGTGAACTGTTAACATGAGAGTGCAAGGCAGTAGTTGTGCTTGTATCCTTTATGGTTGTGTGTACCTGTCATACTAACTGATATCTGCATCAGAGACCCAGCTACTCTGACCCTGTTACTGACAGACCCAGCTACTCTGACCCTGTTACTGAAAGACCCAGCTACTCTGACCCTGTTACTGACAGACCCAGCTACTCTGACCCTGTTACTGAAAGACCCAGCTACTCTGACCCTGTTACTGACAGACCCAGCTACTCTGACCCTGTTACTGACAGACCCAGCTACTCTGACCCTGTTACTGACAGTCCCAGCTACTCAGACCCTGTTACTGACAGACCCAGCTACTCTGACCCTGTTACTGACAGACCCAGCTACTCAGACCCTGTTACTGACAGACCCAGCTACTCTGACCCTGTTACTGACAGACCCAGCTACTCTGACCCTGTTACTGACAGACCCAGCTACTCTGACCCTGTTACTGACAGACCCAGCTCACTGCTCTTTCCTCAGACCTGAAACCCAGCCCCCCCTTTAACCCCTCCCCTACAGAGCAGCAGCACTAGCTGAGTAAACCACAACCACAGACATAGGACTATACATGATATACAATTAAATGGACACACTCCCATATACCCACATATATGTGCACTCATGTAAACAGATACATACATTGACCACTACTAATGTTGGTAAGTCTGATATTATGATGTTGGCATTACAGTACTCATATAAGAGCTAGTCACTGATTGAATGAGAAGACACACTCAGTACACAGGAAACCCACACTGACATCCTGTTGCAGTTGCCATGGTGATGTCTGTCTCTCTGTTTGTCTGTTTGTCTGTCTACCATTTGGCCTGAGGAAGAGAGTACATCCAAGTTATAAGTAGTTGTTCACCCATGGTGCTGCTATTCTCCTGATGATGTCACACATGTTCTCACTGAGTGCATCATATCTCTGTCTATGTCCTATTTGTTTTCCCACTAATCCTGAAGAAAAAGAGATCGTTAGATACAGAACTACATCCACAAAGATAAAGAACTACAAATGGCATAGCTCTTGAACTATAATTGACTTGAATGTACCATCACATCCTCTCCAGAGCATCATGGTTATTGTAGTTTCTGATTGTAATTTCTTGCTGCATTCAATTCAGGGTGTCCAACATTGGTGAGGCCTAGATGTGTGGTGGATAAATAATAATTTTGGGATGCCTCAATTAGCTCATACAGATCATGGTGAGGATTTAAATGTTATGATTACTGGATGTTCATCATTTGATAAATCAAACATTAATACTGGCAGGTTGCAGTTATATAGGCCAACCTTAGGCCTCTGTCTCAAGATAGGTCTCTGTCTCAATATAGGTCTCTGTCTCAAGATAGGTCTCTGTCTCAAGATAGGTCTCTGTCTCAAGATAGGTCTCTGTCTCAGGATAGGTCTCTGTCTCAAGATAGGTCTCTGTCTCAGGATAGGTCTCTGTCTCAAGATAGGCCTCTGTCTCAGGATAGGCCTCTGTCTCAATATAGGTCTCTGTCTCAAGATAGGCCTCTGTCTCAGGATAAGTCTCTGTCTCAAGATAGGTCTCTGTCTCAAGATAGGTCTCTGTCTCAGGATAGGTCTCTGTCTCAGGATAGGTCTCTGTCTCAAGATAGGTCTCTGTCTCAGGATAGGTCTCTGTCTCAGGATAGGTCTCTGTCTCAAGATAGGTCTCTGTCTCAGGATAGGTCTCTGTCTCAGGATAGGTCTCTGTCTCAAGATAGGTCTCTGTCTCAGGATAGGTCTCTGTCTCAAGATAGGCCTCTGTCTCAAGATAGGTCTCTGTCTCAAGATAGGTCTCTGTCATAAGATAGGCCTCTGTCTCAGGATAGGTCTCTGTCTCAACAGTCTTTTCTTAGGGGGTCAAAATAGACACCAGAATGAGTGTTTGGTTCTTCATGTTGTATTTGATGATGTTGCAGCAGGTTGACTTGACCAGGTGCTGCTAGTTAGGTGTTGCTGTCTACAGTGGCCACCTCAAAGCTGAATATTTTCCAGTGACGTCATGTTACTTTGAAACCTGTTTACCTCGATGCTAGACCCTCCTCTTCATGTCACAACATGGGTTTCAGAGAAAAGGACCACAAGCTGAAAACTTTCCACTCCATCGAACCAATCGCTGCTCGTATGCCCTTTCATGGTAAAGTACATCTAGTCATGAACACGGAAATACTCAGCAAAGACCTTGTTACTCAAAGACCCAGCTACTCTCTGACAGTCACCATCAGACCATCAGACCACCAGATGGACAGGCTGTGTGTTGCTCTGCTACCTGTAGGTGCTGTTTCCTCCAGTCAGTTCATCCTAACACTGTTCCTCTGCTACCTGTAGGTGCTGTTTCCTCCAGTCAGTTCATCCTAACACTGTTCCTCTGCTACCTGTAGGTGCTGTTTCCTCCAGTCAGTTCATCCTAACACTGTTCCTCTGCTACCTGTAGGTGCTGCTTCCTCCAGTCAGGATGGGATCTCTGCAGCAGAGGTGGAGCTGAGAGTCAGACCAGGAGACAACATTACTCTCTATTGTGACTGCAGTGTTTCCATTGGAGTATACAATGTGTGGTTCAGGAATTGTTCTCATGAGCACCAACCTACTCTTGTTATGCCAGTTATAAACCAAATGTTTTCCCCTCGCTTCACTCCGGTGTGGAACCCCTCTAATCACTCCTATGATCTATTAATTGAAAACGTTGCTGAATCTGACCTGGGAATCTACTACTGTGGGAGTTTGAAGAAAACGGTGCTGAACATGGAATGGTTTCTCCAAGGCAAAGAAAAAGCGATTTATGGCAACGAGGTCTACCAGCATGGAAATGTCGTCACCAGACTTTTATTTGGTAAAAAAAAAAAAAATCTTGTTGTTCCACTGTATCTTTGTGTAAAAAATATATTTACAATTCAGTGGTGGAAAAAGCACTACATTGTCTACTTTAATCAAAAGTAAAGATACCTTAATAGAAAATGACTTAAGTAAAAGTGAAAGTCACCCAGTAAAATACTACTTGAGTAAAAGTCTAAAAGTATCTGGTTTTAAATGTACACTGAAAAAATATATAAACGCAACAACTAAAGTGTTGGTCCCATGTTTCATGAGTTGAAAAAAAAGAAATCCCCAACATTTTTACATGCAAAAAAAGCTTATTTAATAATAATTTTCCATATGCACAAAAAGCTTATTTCGCTCAAATTTGGTTCACAAATGTGTTTATATTCCTGTTACTGAGCATTTCTCCTTTGCCAAGATAATCCATCCACCTGACAGGTGTGGCATATCAAGAAGCTGATTAAACAGCATGATCATTACACAGGTGCACCTTGTGCTGGGGTCGATAAAAGGCGACTTTAAAATGTGTAGCTTTGTCACACAACACAATGCCACAGATGTCTCAAGTTTTGAGGGAGCGCGCAATTGGCATGCGGACTGCAGGAATGTCCACCAGAGCTGTTGCCAGAGAATCTAATGTTCATTTCTCTACCATAAGCCGCCTCCAACGTTGTTTTTAGAGAATTTGGCGGTACATCCAACAGGCATCACAACCGCAGACCAAGTGTAAACACGCCGGTATCAAGTATCAAAAGTAAATGTAATTGCGAAAATATACTTGTGGGTGGGCCTGGCTCCCCAGTGGGTGGGCCTATGCCCTCCAAGGCCCACCCATGGCTGCACCCCTGCCCAGTCATGTGAAATCCATTGATTAGGGCCTAATTAATTTATTTCAACTGACTGATTTCTTTATATGAACTGTAACTTAGTAAAATCGTTTAAATTGTTGCATGTTGCATTTATATTTTTGTTCAGTAAGTTGTGGAAAAAGTATTAAATTGTCTTGAGTAAAAGTAAACACTATCAAATTCCTTATTATGCGTTATTATTATTATTAGTATTATTATTATTATTATTATTATTATTATTATTCCTTACCAGACGACACAATTGTCTTGTTTTTTAAATTCATGGACAGACACTCCAATCCTCAGATATCACACACGCAGTATTTTGATTTAGTGCGTCCGCCAGATCAGAGGGATGATAACTTGTTATATTGATAGGTACGTGAATTGGACCATATTGCTGTCCTGCCTGAGCATTTGAAATGTAACAAGTACTTTGGGGTGTCAGGGAAAATGGATGGAGTAAAAGGTACATATTTTCTTTAGGAATGTAGTGAAGTGAACGTTGTCAAAAATATGAATAGTAAAGTTCAGATACCCAAAAAAACTACTCAAAAAGTACTTAAAGTATTTTTACTTAAGTACTTTACACCTATATTGCCAGAGAAAAGTAATCTCAATGAGAGACAAGGTTCTTAATTTATACCTGTGTTTTGTCCAGACGTCAGTCCTCCTGAGTCCCCCTCCTCCTCTCCTGATGTAGACTGTGGACTGTGTTGGATGTTGCTGTTCAGTCTGTGTCCTGTGTCTGCTCTCCTCTCCTCTTCCTGTGTCTACTACTTCTGCAGAACAACAGGTACACTCACTCTCTCACTCTCTGTCAGGAGTCACTTAGTCACTCATTCATTGTTAAGTCATTATTTACAAGCTGTATATGCTTTTTCACTCTTTTATAGCACTCTTTTACTCATTCCTTTATTTGATAAAAGTCACTATTGTACTTAAAAAGTCAGAATACAATCACTCTCACTTAATCTGTAATACTCTCCAACTCAATCAATCAATGAAATAATCAATCAATCAATGATCCAACTAATCAAACATCATTCAATCAATCAATCAAACTTCTTTCAAATACTCTGGTAAACTAATGTAGACCATGTTAAATTGACAGCTCAATATCAGATGTGTTCTTTACTTGTTGTTTTAATGGTGATAATTCTTCCTCTGCAGCTGCAGCTGAGACTCAGGTTCCTCTGAACAGGACTACCACCAGGGGAAGTGAGAGAAGAGAGAAGGTATAGTCAGAATCTGTGTTGTAGTTCTTTGACTGGTGGCCATCTTTATTTGTAGACCATGTGATTTGTAACCCAGTACTACTCAAAGCAGTGGCAAGTATACTAATTAAAAACTAAAGGAATAAGCAGTAAAACATAATAATATGATGAATTACTTGAAATAATCATAATGTATGATTACATATAAATAACATTAACAGATTCATTGTAAAATCTCTCTCTCTCTTGTATCTCTCTCCCCATCTCTCTCTCTCTCTCTCTCTCCATCTGTGTGCCTCTCTCTCTCTCTCTCTCTCTCTCTCTCTCTCTCTCTCTCTCTCTCTCTCTCTCTCTCTCTCTCTCTCTCTCTCTCTCTCTCTCTCTCTCTCTCTCTCTCTCTCTCTCAGGAGGAAGGAGATCTGTGTTATGCCTCGTTGGATATCCGTCAGGGACAGAGGAGACCAAAGAAGAAGAAGAGAGTCCAGAACTCTGACTTTAGTACCTACACAGCCATCAATACCAGCAGAGTGAGACCTATACCAGCCATCAATACCAGCAGCGTGTGAGACCTATACCCTCCATCAATACCAGCAGAATGTGAGACTGAAACCAGCCATCAATACCAGCAGAGTGAGACCTATACCAACCATCAATACCAAGCTTGCATTAATTTGACTGTAGAACACACCTGCATTGAATCTATCAGAGTAAAATAATATTTTCAAAACTTCAGGAAATATGGTCATATATATTTTTGTAAAGGAACTGATATGTTTTAAATGTACCCTGAATAAATATTGATTTAGTTTAATTTGATTTACTTATTTTACTTTCATTGCCGTAAGCATTTAGAATTGATTATAAAATTAGGTGTGGTGAATTATGAAGACACTGCTTGTATCAAAAAGAGATAATGTGACAGCGCTACTTGCAAGACAGATGATCCAAGACTGACGTAGTTTAACCCTATGGAACGTTTTGGTTTTTTAAATGTGCACCCCTTGGGGTCCGCAGGACCAAGTTTGGGAAATTCTGCCCTATGGTCTCCTCAATGTTAAGGTCATACCATTCTGTTTGGAAAGGCTCCAGCAACCTTTCAGAGGTTTTTGTTTGAGGGTGTCGCTTAGACAATTAGCAGGTGTGGCTAACATATTAAGAGGGTTGGCTTAGAAGTGACAAGGGTGTGACTCTTAGGCTAAGAAGGTGTGGCTTAGATGCTAAGGGGGTGTGTCTTTAGAGGAAGACAGATGCTGAACAGAACCACAGCACAGTTTCTGTGGTTTCATACAAACACCTAGCCTATGGTTGAAGTTTACTCAAAGTAGCTCAGTAAAGCTTTCAACCACATTCTCAAAAGAGTTACATAGAGAAGTCAGGTGAATTACACCACGGAACATTATAATCTCAGAAAAACATCATTTTATTTTGAAAATATAATTATTATTATAATTATGTATTTATGGTCTGAGCTGGGTCCTGGTGGTGGTCTCCAGAGCTCTGTTTCTGTTCCTCATTCCTGCTGCCTTCTGGGTCGGGAACACACACGGTGGGTCAGGACATGGGGATACTCATATCAGTTATTGTTAACTTCTCATCCAGTACAGTGATATAACAACAGTTTAACATGTTGTGTTGTTGTGTTAAAACCAGGAGGTGGTAAGGAGAAGAGGGAAGTCCAGAAAAGAGGCAGAGACCAGTCATTCTCCATGTCTGTAGTGAATTTAACTTCTCTTCTACGTGTCCAATGAGATCAGCATGAAACTGTTGTCATGTGATTTCATCACACCATCATCTGCTGATCTGTCTCATTCTTTCTCTATTACCCAGATGGTTTTTATTGCTTTTAATTTGGTGAATTTTTTGTGAGGGCTTAGAGATTGCTTTTAAACGCAGAAAAGGTTTATCCTTTTAAAATTGCAGTTTTTATTTTATTTTATTTTATTTTGTAAAGGTTTTTTACCATTTCAAAAGGTCTACAAAATTATAGATGTATTGTAATGGATTTGTTATTTTAGATTGAGCTACTTTTCATGTATGATTTGTATTTGTAATGGTTATCTTCTGGAATGAAATTGCTATTTTTGTTCTGTGGTATAATCAACCTGATTTCACTATGTAACTCTATTGAGAATGTGGTTTCACTGAAAGCTTTACAGAGCTACATTTAAGACACTTAAAATGTTGAGCCATAGGCCACGTCAGGGCTCTCCAACCCTGTTTGTGGAGAGCTACCCTCCTGTAGGTTTTCGCTCCAACCCCAGTTGTAACCAACAGGACGGTAGCTTTACAGGAACAGGGTTAAAGATTCCTGGGCGACGTGTTTGTATGAAACCACAGAAACTACTGTGGTTCTAATCAACAACGCTGTCTTCCTCTTAAGCCACGCCCCATTAGCTCCTAAAACCACACCCCTTCGGTTCTAAGCCACACCACGTAACATTTAAATCACGCCCCTTAGCCTCCATGCTCTGGTTATGCATATCTGTCATCCTCTAAAGCCACACCCTCTTCGTCTCTAAGCCACACCCTCTACGTCTCTAAGCCACACCCTCTTCACCTCTAAATCACAACTCTTCACATCTAAGCCACACCCTCAAATACCTCAAAGGTTTGCTGGAGAATTTGTCAAACCAAATAGCATGACCTTGTCCTCAGAGACCTTAAGGGGAGACAAAGAAATGATGACATGAAATCAAATTAAACTGAATCAATATTTGCATTTACATTTATTCAGCTACATTAACACATATCAATACACTTACAAATGAAATACAATTAATTTTCACAACTACAATTACAAAACAACAACTATATCAAAAGCTATTTAACCATATTCCCTGAGCTTAAAAATATTTTCTAAATCAATTTAGTTATTCTTATTAAAAGGCTACAAACAATGTTAAAAAATAAATCACTAGTATGAAACTGTTTAAAACAAGAATATTAAAATATTCCCCCCAAAATTAAGTAACTCTTAAAAATATCAAAACTGTCGTTGTCACACCTTCCCAGCTATATTGGTACAGGTCTCACACTCTGCTGGTATTGATGGATGGTATAGGTCTCACTCTGCTGGTATTGATGGATGGTATAGGTCTCACACTCTGCTGGTATTGATGGATGGTATAGGTCTCACACTCTGCTGGTATTGATGGCTGGTATAGGTCTCACACTCTGCTGGTATTGATGGCTGGTATAGGTCTCACACTCTGCTGGTATTGATGGCTGGTATAGGTCTCACACTCTGCTGGTATTGATGGTTGGTATAGGTCTCACACTCTGCTGGTATTGATGGATGGTATAGGTCTCACACTCTGCTGGTATTGATGGTTGGTATAGGTCTCACACTCTGCTGGTATTGATGGATGGTATAGGTCTCACACTCTGCTGGTATTGATGGTTGGTATAGGTCTCACATTCTGCTGGTATTGATGGATGGTATAGGTCTCACACTCTGCTGGTATTGATGGATGGTATAGGTCTCACACTCTGCTGGTATTGATGGTTGGTATAGGTCTCACACTCTGCTGGTATTGATGGATGGTATAGGTCTCACACTCTGCTGGTATTGATGGCTGGTATAGGTCTCACTCTGCTGGTATTGATGGATGGTATAGGTCTCACACTCTGCTGGTATTGATGGCTGGTATAGGTCTCACACTCTGCTGGTATTGATGGCTGGTATAGGTCTCTCACTCTGCTGGTATTGATGGATGGTATAGGTCTCACACTGCTGGTATTGATGGCTGGTATAGGTCTCTCACTCTGCTGGTATTGCTGGATGGTATAGGTCTCACACTCTGCTGTTATTGATGGCTGGTATAGGTCTCTCACTCTGCTTGTATTGATGGCTGGTATAGGTCTCACACTCTGCTGGTATTGATGGATGGTATAGATCTCACACTGCTGGTATTGATGGAGGGTATAGGTCTCACACTCTGCTGGTATTGATGGCTGGTATAGGTCTCACACTCTGCTGGTATTGATGGCTGGTATAGGTCTCACTCTGCTGGTATTGATTGAGGGTATAGGTCTCACACTCTGCTGGTATTGATGGCTGGTATAGGTCTCACAATCTGCTGATATTGATGGCTGATATAGGTCTCACACTCTGCTGGTATTGATGGCTGGTATAGGTCTCTCACTCTGCTGGTATTGATGGATGGTATAGGTCTCACACTGCTGGTATTGATGGCTGGTATAGGTCTCTCACTCTGCTGGTATTGATGGATGGTATAGGTCTCACACTCTGCTGTTATTGATGGCTGGTATAGGTCTCTCACTCTGCTGGTATTGATGGCTGGTATAGGTCTCACACTCTGCTGGAATTGATGGATGGTATAGGTCTCACACTATGCTGGTATTGATGGATGGTACAGGTCTCACAATCTGCGGGTATTGATGGATGTATAGGTACTGAAGTCAGTGAGCGAGAGAGCGAGAGAAAGAGAGAGAGACAAGGAGACAGAGAGAGCGAGAGAAAGAGAGACAAGGAGAGCGAGAGAGTGAGAGATTAAATTAATAATCTGTTCATATTAATTATATATGATCATACATTAGGATTATACATTATGTATTGTTGCTTTTTTCCTTCTGTTTTTAATGATCATATCTGACATTGAAAATAGTATTTGAATAAGGCTGGGTTGCCAAACACATGGACTACAAATCAAGATGACTGCCAAAAATAAACTACAACACCCACCTTGACTGTAGTCTGCACACTGCTGTCACTTCCCCTGGTCGTAGTCCTGTTCAGAGGAACCTGAGTCTCAGTTGGAGCTGCAGAGGGAGAGTTCTCACCATTAAAACACCACGTTTGAGGTCAAACTAGGACACATCAGTTCAAAGTAGGTAGATGTTTACATATTGCGGTCAAGATGCTTTTCAAACGAAGGTTAAAAACATAGCTAATTATTTGAATAATAAGAAAGGTTGATTAGGAATACCCATACTTAAAAAATGAATGAGTGAAAAAGTGACTCCTGACAGAGAGTGAGAGAGTGAGTGTACCTGTTGTTCTGCAGAAGTAGTAGACACAGGAAGAGGAGAGGAGAGCAGACACAGGACACAGACTGAACAGCAACATCCAACACAGTCCACAGTCTACATCAGGAGAGGAGGAGGACTCAGGAGGAGGGGAGGAGGAGGACTCAGGAGGACTGACGTCTGGACAAAACATTAAACACAAACAGAACTACATTCTTAGATTGTCTACTGCTGAATGGATGTTTAAAGATGATCTTGAGGCAATGTTTTAATTATCATTTAATTATATGTATTATTTATTGATCAGCCTCGGATGATTGATTCAAAATAACATACATTTTCTTTGGCGTTCCTTACAACTGAACCTCTCTCATTCAAGGAACCCAGACACACCAATAATAATACAATATTAATAATACTAAAGATACAGCCAGAAGATCTATATATAGAATAATAATAGTTCTTACCAAGTGAAATCCTAGTGGTGATGTTTCCATAGTGGTAGACCTCTTTCTTTCCAATTAGTTTCCCTCCATCCACCAGGTTAGTCTCCATAGTCCCACAGTAGTAGAGTCCCAGGTCAGATCCAGTGATGTTCTCAATCAGTAGATCATAGGAGTTGTTAGAGGGGTTCCACACCGTATTATATCCAGGGAAAGGGTTGTTATGCCAAATCGTAGTTGAAATAACAAGACGCGGCTGGTACTTGTGAGAACAGTTCCTATACCACATAGTGTATACTCCAGTAGTTATGATACAGTCACAGTAGAGAGTGATGTTGTTTCCTGGTCTGACTCTCAGCTCCACCTCTGCTGCAGAGATCCCATCCTGACTGGAGGAAACAGCACCTACAGGAAGCAGAGGAACAGTGTTAGGATGAACTGACTGGAGGAAACAGCACCTACAAGTAGCAGAGGAACAGTGTTAGGATGAACTGACTGGAGGAAACAGCACCTACAGGTAGCAGAGGAACAGTGTTAGGATGAACTGACTGGAGGAAACAGCACCTACAGGTAGCAGAGGAACAGTGTTAGGATGAACTGACTGGAGGAAACAGCACCTACAGGTAGCAGAGGAACAGTGTTAGGATGAACTGACTGGAGGAAACAGCACCTACAGGTAGCAGAGGAACAGTGTTAGGATGAACTGACTGGAGGAAACAGCACCTACAGGTAGCAGAGGAACAGTGTTAGGATGAACTGACTGGAGGAAACAGCACCTACAGGTAGCAGAGGAACAGTGTTAGGATGAACTGACTGGAGGAAACAGCACCTACAGGTAGCAGAGGAACAGTGTTAGGATGAACTGACTGGAGGAAACAGCACCTACAGGTAGCAGAGGAACAGCGTTAGGATGAACTGACTGGAGGAAACAGCACCTACAGGTAGCAGAGGAACAGTGTTAGGATGAACTGACTGGAGGAAACAGCACCTACAGGTAGCAGAGGAACAGTGTTAGGATGAACTGACTGGAGGAAACAGCACCTACAGGTAGCAGAGGAACAGTGTTAGGATGAACTGACTGGAGGAAACAGCACCTACAGGTAGCAGAGGAACAGTGTTAGGATGAACTGACTGGAGGAAACAGCACCTACAGGTAGCAGAGGAACAGTGTTAGGATGAACTGACTGGAGGAAACAGCACCTACAGGTAGCAGAGGAACAGTGTTAGGATGAACTGACTGGAGGAAACAGCACCTACAGGTAGCAGAGGAACAGTGTTAGGATGAACTGACTGGAGGAAACAGCACCTACAGGTAGCAGAGGAACAGTGTTAGGATGAACTGACTGGAGGAAACAGCACCTACAGGTAGCAGAGGAACAGTGTTAGGATGAACTGACTGGAGGAAACAGCACCTACAGGTAGCAGAGGAACAGTGTTAGGATGAACTGACTGGAGGAAACAGCACCTACAGGTAGCAGAGGAACAGTGTTAGGATGAACTGACTGGAGGAAACAGCACCTACAGGTAGCAGAGGAACAGTGTTAGGATGAACTGACTGGAGGAAACAGCACCTACAGGTAGCAGAGGAACAGTGTTTGGATGAACTGACTGGAGGAAACAGCACCTACAGGTAGCAGAGGAACAGTGTTAGGATGAATCACAGAATGTCACTTTGATATCATAATTTTCTCCACATGTAAATATAAACCTCATGTCTTTACCACAGTGATCACAATATCACAATAATAAGATAACAGATCTAGTCAACTATTTACATTTTAGTCATTTTAGCAGACGCTCTTATCCAGAGCGAATTACAGGAGCAATTAGGGTTAAGTGCCTTGCTCAAGGGCACATCGACAGATTTTTCCCCTAGTTGGCTCGGGGATTAGAACCAGCGACCTTTCGGTTACTGGCACAACGCTCTTAACCACTAAGCTACCTGCCGCCCCGAACTATAAAACCACATCAAGAAATCAGCTATCATCCAGTTATAAGGCCCAGTAAAACAAGTTACTCACATAAGAATGCAATCAGAGCAACACACAGCCTGTCCATCTGGTGGTCTGATGGTCTGATGGTGACTGTCAGAGAGTAGCTGGGTCATTGAATAACAAGGTCTTTGCTGCGTATTTCCGTGTTCATGATTTGACATACTTTACCATGAAAGGACATACGAGCAGCGATTGGTTCGATCGAGTGGAAAGTTTTCAGCTTGTGGTCCTTATCTCCTTATCTTGTGTGACATGAAAAGTAGGGTCTACAATCGAGGTAAACAGGCTTCACACCAACATGACGTCAATGGAAAATATTCAGCTTTGAGGTGTTCACCTTAGATAGCAACACCTTAAGAGACCTATAAACACTCTATGAAGAAATAAAAACACATTTTGATGACTGAGTTGACCTTTAAACCTTGAAGAAAATACATTTATACAGAGGCTTAAAGTAGGTCTATAGGACTTTATACCTGTAGTCAGAAAGTAGGCCTAATGTTAGACCTAAAGTCTGCATCAGAGACCCAGCTACTCTGACCCTGTTACTGAAAGACCCAGCTACTCTGACCCTGTTACTGAAAGACCCAGCTACTCTGACCCTGTTACTGAAAGACCCAGCTACTCTGACCCTGTTACTGAAAGACCCAGCTACTCTGACCCTGTTACTGAAAGACCCAGCTACTCTGACCCTGTTACTGACAGACCCAGCTACTCTGACCCTGTTACTGAAAGACCCAGCTACTCTGACCCTGTTACTGAAAGACCCAGCTACTCTGACCCTGTTACTGACAGACCCAGCTACTCTGACCCTGTTACTGAAAGACCCAGCTACTCTGACCCTGTTACTGAAAGACCCAGCTACTCTGACCCTGTTACTGAAAGACCCAGCTACTCTGACCCTGTTACTGAAAGACCCAGCTACTCTGACCCTGTTACTGAAAGACCCAGCTACTCTGACCCTGTTACTGAAAGACCCAGCTACTCTGACACTGTTACTGAAAGACCCAGCTACTCTGACCCTGTTACTGACAGACCCAGCTACTCTGACCCTGTTACTGAAAGACCCAGCTACTCTGATCCTGTTACTGAAAGACCCAGCTACTCTGACCCTGTTACTAAAAGACCCAGCTACTCTGACCCTGTTACTGAAAGACCCAGCTACTCTGACCCTGTTACTGAAAGACCCAGCTACTCTGACCCTGTTACTGACAGACCCAGCTACTCTGACCCTGTTACTGAAAGACCCAGCTACTCTGACCCTGTTACTGAAAGACCCAGCTACTCTGACCCTGTTACTGACAGACCCAGCTACTCTGACCCTGTTACTGAAAGACCCAGCTACTCTGACCCTGTTACTGAAAGACCCAGCTACTCTGACCCTGTTACTGAAAGACCCAGCTACTCTGACCCTGTTACTGAAAGACCCAGCTACTCTGACCCTGTTACTGAAAGACCCAGCTACTCTGACACTGTTACTGAAAGACCCAGCTACTCTGACCCTGTTACTGACAGACCCAGCTACTCTGACCCTGTTACTGAAAGACCCAGCTACTCTGATCCTGTTACTGAAAGACCCAGCTACTCTGACCCTGTTACTAAAAGACCCAGCTACTCTGACCCTGTTACTGAAAGACCCAGCTACTCTGACCCTGTTACTGACAGACCCAGCTACTCTGACCCTGTTACTGAAAGACCCAGCTACTCTGACCCTGTTACTGAAAGACCCAGCTACTCTGACCCTGTTACTGACATACCCAGCTACTCTGACCCTGTTACTGAAAGACCAAGCTACTCTGACCCTGTTACTGACAGACCCAGCTACTCTGACCCTGTTACTGAAAGACCCAGCTACTCTGAACCTGTTACTGACAGACCCAGCTACTCTGACCCTGTTACCGAAAGACCCAGCTACTCTGACCCTGTTACTGAAAGACCCAGCTACTCTGACCCTGTTACTGAAAGACCCAGCTACTCTGACCCTGTTACTGAAAGACCCAGCTACTCTGACCCTGTTACTGACAGACCCAGTTACTCTGACCCTGTTACTGAAAGACCCAGCTACTCTGACCCTGTTACTGAAATACCCAGCTACTCTGACCCTGTTACTGACAGACCCAGCTACTCTGACCCTGTTACTGAAAGACCCAGCTACTCTGACCCTGTTACTGACAGACCCAGCTACTCTGACCCTGTTACTGAAAGACCCAGCTACTCTGACCCTGTTACTGAAAGACCCAGCTACTCTGACCCTGTTACTGACAGACCCAGCTACTCTGACCCTGTTACTGACAGACCCAGCTCACTGCTCTTTCCTCAGACCTGAAACCCAGCCCCCCCTTAACCCCTCCCCTACAGAGCAGCAGCACTAGCTGAGTAAACCACAACCACAGACATAGGACTATACATGATATACAATCATATGGACACTCTCCCACATACCCACATATATGTGCACTCATGTAAACAGATACATACATTGACCACTACTAATGTTGATAAGTCTGATATTATGATATTGGCATTACAGTACTCATATAAGAGCTAGTCACTGATTGGCTGAGAAGACACACTCAGTACACAGGAAACCCACACTGACATCCTGTTGCAGTTGCCATGGTGATGTCTGTCTCTCTGTTTGTCTGTTTGTCTGTCTACCATTTGGCCTGAGGAAGAGAGTACATCCAAGTTATAAGTAGTTGTTCACCCATGGTGCTGCTATTCTCCTGATGATGTCACACATGTTCTCACTGAGTGCATCATATCTCTGTCTATGTCCTATTTGTTTTCCCACTAATCCTGAAGAAAAAGAGATCGTTAGATACAGAACTACATCCACAAAGATAAAGAACTACAAATGGCATAGCTCTTAAACTATAATTGACTTGAATGTACCATCACATCCTCTCCAGAGCATCATGGTTATTGTAGTTTCTGATTGTAATTTCTTGCTGCATTCAATTCAGGGTGTTCAACATTGGTGAGGCCTAGATGTGTGGTGGATAAATAATAATTTTGGGATGCCTCAATTAGCTCATACAGATCATGGTGAGGATTTAAATGTTATGATTACTGGATGTTCATCATTTGATAAATCAAACATTAATACTGGCAGGTTGCAGTTATGTAGGCCAACCTTAGGTCTCTGTCTCAAGATAGGTCTCTGTCTCAATATAGGTCTCTGTCTCAAGATAGGCCTCTGTCTCAGGATAGGTCTCTGTCTCAGGATAGGCCTCTGTCTCAAGATAGGTCTCTGTCTCAAGATAGGCCTCTGTCTCAAGATAGGTCTCTGTCTCAAGATAGGTCTCTGTCTCAGGATAGGTCTCTGTCTCAGGATAGGTCTCTGTCTCAGGATAGGTCTCTGTCTCAAGATAGGTCTCTGTCTCAGGATAGGTCTCTGTCTCAGGATAGGTCTCTGTCTCAGGATAGGTCTCTGTCTCAAGATAGGTCTCTGTCTCAGGATAGGTCTCTGTCTCAAGATAGGTCTCTGTCTCAGGATAGGTCTCTGTCTCAAGATAGGCCTCTGTCTCAAGATAGGTCTCTGTCTCAACAGTCTTTTCTTAGGGGGTCAAAATTGACACCAGAATGAGTGTTTGGTTCTTCATGTTGTATTTGATGATGTTGCAGCAGACTGACTTGACCAGGTGCTGCTAGTTAGGTGTTGCTGTCTACAGTGACCACCTCAAACCTGAATATTTTCCAGTGACGTCATGTTGGTGTGAAACCTGTTTACCTCGATGCTAGACCCTCCTCTTCATGTCACAACATGGGTTTCAGAGAAAAGGACCACAAGCTGAAAACTTTCCACTCGATCGAACCAATCACTGCTCGTATGCCCTTTCATGGTAAAGTATGTCAAGTCATGAACACGGAAATACGCAGCAAAGACGTTGTTACTCAAAGACCCAGCTACTCTCTGACAGTCACCATCAGACCATCAGACCACCAGATGGACAGGCTGTGTGTTGCTCTGATTGCATTCTTATGTGAGTAACTTGTTTTACTGGGCCTTATAGCTGGATGATAGCTGGTTTCTTGATGTGGTTTTATGATTGACTAGATTCGTTTTCTTATTATTCTGATATTGTGGTAAAGACATGAGGTTTATATTTTACATGTGGAGAAGTTTATGATATCAAAGTGACATTCTGTGATTCATCCTAACACTGTTCCTCTGCTACCTGTAGATGCTGTTTCCACCAGTCAGTTCATCCTAACACTGTTCCTCTGCTACCTGTAGGTGCTGTTTCCTCCAGTCATTTCATCCTAACACTTTTCCTCTGCTACCTGTAGGTGCTGTTTCCTCCAGTCATTTCATCCTAACACTTTTCCTCTGCTACCTGTAGGTGCTGTTTCTTCCAGTCAGTTCATCCTAACACTGTTCCTCTGTTACCTGTAGATGCTGTTTCCTCCAGTCAGTTCATCCTAACACTGTTCCTCTGCTACCTGTAGGTGCTGTTTCCTCCAGTCAGTTCATCCTAACACTGTTCCTCTGCTACCTGTAGGTGCTGTTTCCTCCAGTCAGTTCATCCTAACACTGTTCCTCTGCTACCTGTAGGTGCTGTTTCCTCCAGTCAGTTCATCCTAACACTGTTCCTCTGCTACCTGTAGGTGCTGTTTCCTCCAGTCAGTTCATCCTAACACTGTTCCTCTGCTACCTGTAGGTGCTGTTTCCTCCAGTCAGTTCATCCTAACACTGTTCCTCTGCTAACTGTAGGTGCTGTTTCCTCCAGTCAGTTCATCCTAACACTGTTCCTCTGCTACCTGTAGGTGCTGTTTCCTCCAGTCAGTTCATCCTAACACTGTTCCTCTGCTACCTGTAGGTGCTGTTTCCTCCAGTCAGTTCATCCTAACACTGTTCCTCTGCTACCTGTAGGTGCTGTTTCCTCCAGTCAGTTCATCCTAACACTGTTCCTCTGCTACCTGTAGGTGCTGTTTCCTCCAGTCAGTTCATCCTAACACTGTTCCTCTGCTACCTGTAGGTGCTGTTTCCTCCAGTCAGGATGGGATCTCTGCAGCAGAGGTGGAGCTGAGAGTCAGACCAGGAGACAACATCACTCTCTACTGTGATTGCAACATAACTACTGGAGTATTCATTATGTGGTATAGAAACTGTTCTCACAAGTACCAGCCACCTCTTGTTATTTCAACTTACAACGTTTACCAAAATCTTCAGGACATTTCTGATAATCCCAACCCTTTCCCTGGATATAATGTGGTGTGGAACCCCTCTAACAACTCCTATGATCTACTGATTGAGAACATCACTGGATCTGACCTGGGACTCTACTACTGTGGGACTGTGGAGTACAAGTTGGAGGATGAAGGAGGGAAAGGTTTTCTTAAACAGAAAGAGGTCTACCTATACAGCCATCAATACCAGCAGAGTGTGAGACCTATACAGCCATCAATACCAGCAGAGTGTGAGACCTGTACCATCCATCAATACCAGCAGAGTGTGAGACCTGTACCATCCATCAATACCCGCAGATTGTGAGTCCTGTACCATCCATCAATACCAGCATAGTGTGAGACCTATACCATCCATCAATACCAGCAGTGTGAGACCTATACCATCCATCAATACCAGCAGAGTGAGAGACCTATACCAGCCATCAATACCAGCAGAGTGAGAGACCTATACCAGCCATCAATACCAGCAGAGTGTGAGACCTATACCAGCCATCAATACCAGCAGAGTGTGAGACCTATACCAGCCATAAATATCAGCAGATTGTGAGACCTATACCAGCCATCAATACCAGCAGAGTGAGACATATACCAGCCATCAATACCAGCAGAGTGTGAGACCTATACCATCCATCAATACCAGCAGTGTGAGACCTATACCATCCATCAATACCAGCAGAGTGAGAGAACTATACCAGCCATCAATACCAGCAGAGTGTGAGACCTATACCATCCATCAATACCAGCAGAGTGTGAGACCTATACCAACCATCAATATCAGCAGATTGTGAGACCTATACCAGCCATCAATACCAGCAGAGTGTGAGACCTATACCAGCCATCAATACCAGCAGAGTGTGAGACCTATACCATCCATCAATACCAGCAGAGTGTGAGACCTATACCAGCCATCAATACCAGCAGAGTGTGAGACCTATACCATCCATCAATACCAGCAGAGTGTGAGACCTATACCAGCCATCAATACCAGCAGAGTGTGAGACCTATACCAGCCATCAATACCAGCAGAGTGTGAGACCTATACCAGCCATCAATACCAGCAGAGTGTGAGACCTATACCATCCTTCAATACCAGCAGAGTGTGAGACCTATACCAGCCATCAATACCAGCAGAGTATGAGACCTATACCAACCATCAATACCAGCAGAGTGTGAGACCTATACCATCCATCAGTACCAGCAGAGTGTGAGACCTATACCAGCCATCAATACCAGCAGAGTGTGAGACCTATACCAGCCATCAATACCAGCAGAGTGTGAGACCTATACCAGCCATCAATACCAGCAGAGTGTGAGACCTATACCATCCATCAATACCAGCAGAGTGTGAGACCTATACCAGCCATCAATACCAGCAGATTGTGAGACCTATACCAGCCATCAATACCAGCAGAGTGTGATACCTATACCAGCCATCAATACCAGCAGAGTGTGAGACCTATACCATCCATCAATACCAGCAGAGTGTGAGACCTATACCAGCCATCAATACCAGCAGAGTGTGAGACCTATACCATCCATCAATACCAGCAGAGTGTGAGACCTATACCAGCCATCAATACCAGCAGAGTGTGAGACCTATACCATCCATCAATACCAGCAGAGTGTGAGACCTATACCAGCCATCAATTCCAGCAGAGTGTGAGACCTATACCAACCATCAATACCAGCAGAGTATGAGACCTATACCATCCATCAATACCAGCAGAGTGTGAGACCTATACCATCCATCAATACCAGCAGAGTGTGAGACCTATACCAGCCATCAATACCAGCAGAGTGTGAGACCTATACCATCCATCAATACCAGCAGAGTGTGAGACCTATACCATCCATCAATACCAGCAGAGTGTGAGACCTATACCATCCATCAATACCAGCAGAGTGTGAGACCTATACCAATATAGCTGGGAAGGTGTGACAACGACAGTTTTGATATTTTTAAGAGTTACTTAATTTTTGGGGGAATATTTTAATGTATTTTTTACTTGTTTTAAACCGTTTCATACTAGTGATTTCTTTTTTAACTTTTGTTTGTAGCCTTTTAATAAGAATAGCGAAATTGATTTAGAAAATGTTTTTAAGCTCAGGGAAAATGGTTAAATAGCTTTTGATATAGTTGTTGTTTTGTAATTGTATTAATTGTAGTTGTGTAAATTAATTGTATTTCATTTGTAAGTGTATTGATATGTGTTAATGTAGATGAATAAATGTAAATGCAAATATTGATTCAGTTTAATTTGATTTCATGTCATCATGTCTTTGTCTCCCCTTAAGGTCTCTGAGGACAAGGTCATGCTATTTGGTTTGACAAATTCTCCAGCAAACCTTTGAGGTATTTGAGGGTGTGGCTTAGATGTGAAGAGTTGTGATTTAGAGGTGAAGAGGGTGTGGCTTAGAGACGTAGAGGGTGTGGCTTAGAGACGAAGAGGGTGTGGCTTTAGAGGATGACAGATATGCCTAACCAGAGCATGGAGGCTAAGGGGCGTGATTTAAATGTTACGTGGTGTGGCTTAGAACCGAAGGGGTGTGGTTTTAGGAGCTAATGGGGTGTGGCTTAAGAGGAAGACAGCGTTGTTGATTAGAACCACAGTAGTTTCTGTGGTTTCATACAAACACGTAGCCCTGGAATCTTTAACACTGTTCCTTTAAAGCTACCGTCCTGTTGGTTACAACTGGGGTTGGAGCGAATACCTACAGGAGGGTAGCTCTCCACAAACAGGGTTGGAGCGAAAACCTACAGGAGGGTAGCTCTCCACAAACAGGGTTGGAGAGCCCTGACGTGGCCTATGGCTCAACATTTTAAGTGTCTTAAATGTAGCTCTGTAAAGCTTTCAGTGAAACCACATTCTCAATAGAGTTACATAGTGAAATCAGGTTGATTATACCACAGAACAGGAGAATCTCTGAAAAAATTGCCATTTCATTCCAGAAGATAACCATTACAAATACAAATCATACATGAAAAGTAGCTCAATCTAAAATAACAAATCCATTACAATACAACTACTATTTTGTAGACCTTTTCAAATGGTAAAAAACCTTTACAAAATAAAATAGATATAAAATAAAAACTGCAATTTTAAAAGGATAAACCTTTTCTGCGTTTAAAAGCAATCTCTAAGCCCTTACTAAAAATTCACCAAATTAAAAGCAATAAAAACCATCTGGGTAATAGAGAAATAATGGGACAGACCAGCAGATGATGGTGTGATGAAATCACATGACAACAGTTTCATGCTGATCTCATTGGACACATAGAAGAGAAGTTCAATTCACTACAGACATGGAGAATGACTGGTCATTGCTTCTTTTCTGGACTTCCCTCTTCTCCTTACCACCTCCTGGTTTTAACACAACACAACATGTTAAACTGTTGTTGTATCACTGTACTGGATGAGAAGTTAAGTTAACACAAACTGATATGAATATCCCCATGTCCTGTCCCACTGTGTTTTCCCGACCCAGAAGGCAGCAGGAATGAGGAACAGAAACAGAGCTCTGGAGACCACCACCAGGACCCAGCTCAGACCATAAATACATAATTATAATAATTATATTTGCAAAATAAAATGTTTTTCTGAGATTATAATGTTCTGTGGTATAATTCACCTGACTTCTCTATGTATCTCTATTGAGAATGTGGTTGAAAGCTTTACTGAGCTACTTTTAGTAAACTTCAACCATAGGCTAGGTGTTTGTATGAAACCACAGAAACTGTGCTGTGGTTCTGTTCAGCATCTGTCTTCCTCTAAAGACACACCCCCTTAGCATCTAAGCCACACCTTCTTATCCTAAGAGTCACACCCTTGTCACTTCTAAGCCAACCCTCTTAATATGTTAGCCACACCTGCTAATTGTCTAAGCCACACCCTCACACAAAAACCTCTGAAAGGTTGCTGGAGCCTTTCCAAACAGAATGGTATGACCTTAACATTGAGGAGACCATAGGGCAGAATTTCCCAAACTTGGTCCTGCGGAACCCAAGGGGTGCACATTTAAAAAACCAAAACGTTCCATAGGGTTAAACTACGTCAGTCTTGGATCATCTGTCTTGCAAGTAGCGCTGTCACATTATCTCTTTTTGATACAAGCAGTGTCTTCACATTTCACCACACCTAATTTTATAATCAATTCTAAATGCTTACGGCAATGAAAGTAAAATCAGTAAATCAAATTAAACTAAATCAACATTTATTCAAGGTACATTTAAAACATATCAGTTCACTTTACAAAAAGATATATGACCATATTTCCTGAAGTTTTGAAAATATTATTTTACTCTGATAGATTCAATGCAGGTGCGTTCTACAGTT
>NW_028159925.1:305230-384386 GCF_964263955.1 Coregonus lavaretus | reverse complement strand
TCTAATATCCCAAACTGATGTGGCAGTTTCACCAATTAAGGATTCCAGCTAATGAGAAGTGATCTTTCTGAGGTTGTAGAAGAACTGAGGCGCCCTCTAATGTCTCAGACTTACTCCTACAAGTTAGAGTATCTTCTTCATTATTTCCCCTTATTTTGCTAAACTCTCCCAACTCCCTTCGTGCAGAACGGGCAAACACCAACCTACACCTACACCCCCTCTGTCCAAAAAGACTGACTTGTAGCCCTCCCGTAGCCCTCCTGTAACTAGCAAGTTTTTGATGTTTTTGTCGCTGCAGAGATTGTGAGGGCGATGACCCATTTGATCAACAATGGCATGTCCATGTACTGGGGGACATCACGATGGTCTGCCATGGAGATTATGGTAAGTAGGCAGAATTTCTCACAACTTCACAATATGTCAACTTCATATTCTCTTCAGCAGTAAGTAGACCTGCACGATCTGTCCACATGATTCACTGTAGCACTGTAGCATGCTTGGGATATAAATGCTTTTGAAGTCTGACATTAGAGAGTAAACAAACATTATAGGGGTTGAAAAGGTGAATGAAGTCTGAAAGGTTCAGGTGCTGTCTTGTAATATCAATATTTTTGAAGATATGGAAGTTTGCTCTGATATTAACAAGAGAAGTTTGAAAAGGTGAACAGAGTCAGCATGGTTCTCACCTTGGTTCCTTAACCCCCCCCCCCCCCCCGTCCCCCCCGTCCCCCCGTCCCCCCCCACCACCTCCTCCTCCCCTCCCCTCCCCTCTTCCCTTCTCCTCTCTCTTTCTCATTCTTTCAGGAAGCATACTCGGTTGCGCGGCAGTTTAACCTGATCCCTCCAGTGTGTGAGCAGGCTGAGTACCACTTCTTCCAGAGGGACAAGGTGGAGACACAGCTACCTGAGCTCTACCATAAGATAGGCACGTGTAATAGCAACACCTTCTCACAAACTCACTAGATTTTAGATTTGTCAAACTTTGGGACTGCATTCAAATGTCCTATAACGCCCTTGAAATGCACGACCAGGATCAAACTGGTAGTAGTTTACCCCAAAATTCAAAGTTTGTCAAAAGTGGTCTAAAGTGGAGCTGAGTCAATATTCCTTACCACAAAAGGTCAACTCTAGATACCAGTACTTTTGTCCTTCAGTCCCATGATCATCTGATGATTACCCTGTCTGTCATGTGACCTAACTCCCATGTGCCATTGCAGGTGTGGGTGTGGTCTCCTGGTCGCCTCTAGCCTGTGGAATCATCACTGGGAAGTATGAGAATGGTATCCCAGAATGCTCCAGGGCCTCCATGAAGGTACTGCTCATATCCGCTTGTCCCAACGACATCTGAGGGGAATGTCAGCTTGGTCCTCAGGTCTAAGACTGTTCTTCTCCTTCTCTTCCAGCAGTACGCCTGGTTGAAGGATAAGATAGTGAGCGAAGACGGGAGGAAACAGCAGGCCAAGCTGAAGGAGCTCACTGTCATCTCTGAGAAGCTGGGCTGCACTCTGCCACAATTAGCCATCGGTAAGATATCAGTAACACAAATGCTGAAAAGATAAAGTTGATGGTTTTCACGAAATCTAACATGAAATCTCACTCTTCCACTTATAGTCACTACGCAAGACAAACAAATAGAAAGAGTAGCAACTTACAAGTACTTGGGTTTATTGATAGATGGGTGTCTCACCTTCAAACCCCACATCTAAGGTCTTGTGAAAAAGCTTAGGCGCACAGTTTTTTAGTAATAAGTTATGGGGGGGGGGGGGTTCAGCGAGAAAGAGGCTTGTTTCCGCTACTTTCGTGCCTGTAGTTGATTCTGGTGATATCCTGTACATGAATGCCCCTGTGGCATCAGTACATATGCTGGAAACTGTGTACCATGGGGCGTTGAGGTTTGTTAACTCCAAAGCTCTCACACATCACTGTACCCTCTATATGAGAGTGGGCTGGCCTTCCTTAGCTCTTTGGAGATGAAATCATTGGTAGGTTTAATTTATAAGGCCATATTGAGACTCCTCCCATTTTACTTGTGTAACTACGTTGTCCAGCAGACAAATTAAAACTACCGCCTGCGCTCACATGACTGTGTTTTGTTGATTGTGCCTAAGGCCTGTACAGAGCTAGAGGAAAATAGCTGTTCGGTTCTCTGCCCCTTACGCATGGAACGAGCTTCAAAGGGTCCTGAAATTACACTATGATGCAAAATGAAATGGGGGGGGGGGGGGGGGGGGTTGTCTGTCAATGTTTTGCACCACACTTTCCCAAACCATCTTGCTGTTCAATGTGTGAATTTATGATTTTTTAACTGTAGTGCTTTGTGTTTTTTGTTGTAAATGCATCTGCAACTTTGTGTGCTGCTATTTTGGCCAGGTCTTGTAAAAGAGATTTTTCATCTCAATGAGACTAACCTGGTAAAATAAAGGTACCAAAAAATATAACAACAGACCGATAACTATGCTGGATGTGGAAGATGACCCTTTTTTGAGTAATGGAGCGACTACCTCCATAAGGGACTTGTCCAATAACAAACGTACATTTTTTTTTCCGTTACAAAATGTTTTCTGTTGCATGTCCTAATGAACTCAACCCTGTTACCTCCCCTTCTCTCTCTCTGCAGCCTGGTGTCTGAGGAATGAAGGAGTGAGCTCAGTGCTGCTGGGAACATCCAACCCCATCCAGCTTGCAGAGAACCTGAGGGCCATGGAGGCAAGGAGCATCTCTTATATACTTTACTGTCTTCATTAGGGGAAGAACTCCGTTGAAGAATACATTTTAAGCTGTTTTAGGCCCAATGTCAAATCGACCCCTAGACCCTATGCCCACAGGAGGTTGGTGGCACCTTAATTGGGGAGAATGGGCTCATGGTAATAACTGGAGCGGCATTAGTGGAATGGTAACAAAAACATAAAATACATGGTTTCCAGGTGTTTGATGCCATTCCATTTATGCCGTTCCAGACATTATTATGAGCCGTCCTCCCCTCAGCAGCCTCCTGTGCCTATGCCCTATGTACTTGTGGAGATCTGAGAGGATTTAACAGGTGTAAGGAATACAGTAACAGCACCGCTGATAGGCTAGGTGGAACCATATGTCTTATACCAAATCAAATCATCTTAGATCTCCACAAGTAGCCTGGCGAGCCACCCCGATCTCGCTATCATCGATAGATCAGGTTGGCTGGCGAGGCTAAGGGTGCAGGGTTTAGGGGTCGATTTGGGATACTAACATCTATTTCTCAGCACTCAAACTGCTCGCCTTCTCTAGTCTAGGCCTACATCGTTTATTTACTAGTTTGGATGCCTATTGCAGTGTAGTTACTAACTACTACTACCAACATAACAACTAACTGAATCAATGGTATTGTTTCTCCTCTTCATGTATTCTAGGTCATTCCAAAGATGACTGCAGGCATTGCCACAGAGATTGACCACGTCTTGGGAAACCGACCCCACAGTAAGAAGGACTTCCAACAAGCACATTAGGATGGAGCCATTCTACAGAACTGTGACTAATCTGGACAAGCTCTCGTCAGTAACACGTCCAGTCATTGTGTGCCCAACCCTGTGTGTGTGTGTGTGTGTGTGTGTGTGTGTTCTGCGCAGCTCCTTGTCCAAAAGAAAATCAACCAGTACTCAGTGTCGTTAACTGAGAGCTCTGCTTGACAAAGCATGCATGCCACACAGCTCCTCCACTCCACTTCAGTGTAGCTCAAACCTGCCGAACTAACCAGCCGTTATCAAGATAGCTATCAAGTCAGACTAAGATCTCCTGAATCAGTTGAGGCTGCTGAGAGGAGGACGGCTCATAATAATGACTGGAATGGAGTATAATAGATAGATAGAATGGTATCAATCACATGAAAACCATGTTTTTGACACCATTCCATTTACTCCATTCCAGCATTCTATGTAGAAGCCTCTGTAGGCTACACTGGACATTTATGAGGATAAACTCTTGGACAGAGGACTGTGTTCCTGTCCTCAGTGATTGACATGGACAAATGATCTGTCCATGAGGGTCAGCCCTGGCTGTGCCCCTCCTACCCTACAATTGAGTGCTTACCTAACCCTGCATTGTTGTAGTGATAATTAGCTGTTTCGATACATGCTGACGTCTTGTGGTTTTTTCATTTTTTTTCATCATGATGCTAAAATACCAACAGAGTTGTGTTGGATTTAATATTTCAAAACGACATGTGTAATGACTGTTAACTGATTTCATTTTTTTTCATTGAATGCAGAACAACACAGTATTATTGTGATAGTACTTTCATAGTATCTTCCCATTTATCTTTTACAATGCATTGTCTCTTCTGCTAACAGATTTTGCAGGCATGTACATAGGTCTACCATTGTGTAAACAGCATTACTGGTCACTATCTAGTACCCTCAATGCACATACCGATACATTTTCATTTTATCCAAGTTAAACTGTAATGTATATGATGTATATTCTACTCATTGTCATTGCACCTGGGCTAAAACTGAATACAATGTCTGTTCAAATGTAAAATGGTATTATGAGATTATGTTAGAGGCTGAGTGTTCAGTCGAGACTCCTTAATTGATGTAGTTGTTGTTGTTAATTTGTACATAGTGTATATAAATAAATATCCAGTGTGAACGATGGTATTCTCTGTGCAGAAACACCTCATATCCAGAAGCATTATTCAAATTTGTGAAATGAATGGTCAGAATAGAATTGATGACGCTATTGGAAAAATTTTCCTCTAAAGTTGTGGATGTAGCCTACCAATTTCATTATGTAGCGTTTTCCAGCAGAACGTGAAAACGAAAACATTTCTAGATTCTTCTATTTGAAAAACAAGTATAAGTAGACCCATCTTTGGATGCACCCTCCCGTACCTCTGCCAAAACCTCATCCCTCTCCTCCTCTTGTGTCAATAGAAAGCATTGGGCAGATTCGATTATGCTGAGCCGCAGGGCACTGGTCTGTAACCGGGCAAAAGCGGTGAGGGAGGAACGCCCTTCTCAAATCCAACAGTATTCTGCGCCGCTCGGTCGTGTTGTCAACAAGGCAGCATGGTGCATCATTCAGAATCTATTTTCTATCAAATATACAGTGAGGGAAAAAAGTATTTGATCCCCTGCTGATTTTGTACGTTTGCCCACTGACAAAGACATGATCAGTCTATAATTTTAATGGTAGGTTTATTTGAACAGTGAGAGACAGAATAACAACAACAAAATCCAGAAAAACGCATGTCAAAAATCTTATGAATTGATTTGCATTTTAATGAAGGAAATAAGTATTTGAACCCTCTGCAAAACATGACTTAGTACTTGGTGGAAAACCCAGTCACAGAGGTCAGACGTTTCTTGTAGTTGGCCACCAGGTTTGCACACATCTCAGGAGGGATTTTGTCCCACTCCTCTTTGCAGATCTTCTCCAAGTCATTAAGGTTTCGAGGCTGACGTTTGGCAACTCAACCTTCAGCTCCCTCCACATATTTTCTATGGGATTAAGGTCTGGAGACTGGCTAGGCCTCTCCAGGACCTTAATGTGCTTCGTCTTGAGCCACTCCTTTGTTGCCTTGGCCGTGTGTTTTGGGTAATTGTCATGCTGGAATACCCATCCACGACCCATTTTCAATGCCCTGGCTGAGGGAAGGAGGTTCTCACCCAAGATTTGACGGTACATGGCCCCGTCCATCGTCCCTTTGATGCTGTGAAGTTGTCCTGTCCCCTTAGCAGAAAAACACCCCCAAAGCATAATGTTTCCACCTCCATGTTTGACGGTGGGTATGGTGTTCTTGGGGTCATAGGCAGCATTCCTCCTCCTCCAAACACGGCAAGTTGAGTTGATGCCAAAGTGCTCGATTTTGGTCTCATCTGACCACAACACTTTCACCCAGTTCTCCTCTGAATCATTCAGATGTTCATTGGCAAACTTCAGACGGGCATGTATATGTGCTTTCGTAAGCAGGGGGACCTTGCGGGCGCTGCAGGATTTCAGTCCTTCACAGCGTAGTGTGTTACCAATTGTTTTCTTGGTGACTATGGTCCCAGCTGCCTTGAGATCATTGACAAGATCCTCCCGTGTAGTTCTGGGCTGATTCCTCACCGTTCTCATGATCATTGCAACTCCACGAGGTGAGATCTTGCATGGAGCCCCAGGCCGAGGGAGATTGACAGTTATTTTGGGTTTCTTCCATTTGCGAATAATCGCACCAACTGTTGTCACCTTCTCACCAAGCTGCATGGCGATGGTCTTGTAGCCCATTCCAGCCTTGTGTAGGTCTACAATCTTGTCCCTGACATCCTTGGAGAGCTCTTTGGTCTTGGCCATGGTGGAGAGTTTGGAATCTGATTGATTGATTGCTTCTGTGGACAGGTGCATTTTATACAGGTAACAAACTGAGATTAGGAGCACTCCCTTTAAGAGTGTGCTCCTAATCTCAGTTCGTTACCTGTATAAAAGACAACTGGGAGACAGAAATCTTTCTGATTGAGAGGGGGTCAAATACTTCTTTCCCTCATTAAAATGCAAATCAATTTATAACATTTTTGACATGCGTTTTTCTGGATTTTTTTGTTGTTATTCTGTCTCTCACTGTTCAAATAAACCTACCATTAAAATTATAGACTGATAATTTCTTTGTCAGTGAGCAAACATACTAAATCAGCAGGGGATCAAATACTTTTTTCCCTCACTGTATGTTTGAATTTTCTAACTGCTTTTCATTGGTAAGGCAGATAGAGCGTTTTTTAATTAAAAGCAATCACTTTTGCATGCACCTGGCTCTCCCCGGAGGCAGCCCAGTTCCAAAACAAATGCAACCGACTTTCACCCGATGCAAAACATGCCTACCCGGGCGCCCAGGACAGATTAATTGAATCCCCTCAATGACTGTTTATGAAGGTAGAAAGTAATCAAACAGCCCTCCCATAGATATTCAGCGCTTATCATCTTGCTATGGAAAGTCGCTCACACAGAGAGAACGGTCCTCTCTTGGAAGGGGACGGAAGTACGATGACGCGAGGGCGTAAGAATGGCGCTAAGTTCAGACCTTCGTCTCCTGAGTACATCCCTTCTTCTCCTGACTACAAACCAAGTAAACTTACCTATAGGTCTACTTGCTCTCTTGAGAACCTTGAGGAACTCAAAATGGAGTCGTCGGCAGTGGTGAGCGCTCTGAAGTTGAGCCAGTCCAGGATGAAGTGGGTCTATCTGTGGCGAGAGGTGTAGTGGAGACTTCCAACGTTTGCCCTGAGGATCCTACCTGAGATGATTCTGGACCGGTAGGAGTGAGATTTTTGGAAAGATTGCTGCTTTTTGGCCGACCCATACGTTGTGTCAAACTGGGTAAAGGACAAACTGGGAATGGTTAAATCTCTGAAAGTTTCAAGAAGTGGAATTGTTTTGATTTTCTGTGCATCCTCCACCCAGAGGAAGTGGGTGCGTTGCGTCACACGTCTCGGGGCTCAACCTGTGTCATGCTTTGCTCTCCGGAGCAGGGCACTGCTCAAAGTAGTGATCAGTGGGGTAGTGTTGAGTGTAGAGGTGGATCAAATGAAAAATAATATTCCTGGTGTTTGTGATGCCCGCTATTTGGTGAGATGTAGACCAGAGACTGAGAATACCCTGTCTGTCTTGTTGAGCCTTTACACTGAGTTTCTACCTGATAAGGCCAGGTTAGGTTATATTTGCTCTTCTGCGAGGGCCTATGTTCCGAACCCGCTATGGTGCTTTAGGTGCCAAGGATTCAGACATGTTGCAGCAGTGTGTAGAAGGGAGATCCCACGATGTGAGGAATGTGCAGGAGGGCATTTGTCAACTGTGGGGGCGCCCATGCAGCTGGGGATCCGAAGTGCCCTGTGAGAGAGCGACAGGTTGAGATTTCCAGAGTTCGAGTGAGGCAAAAAGTTTCCTATGCTGAGGCAGTGAAGAGAGGATAGCCCAAGGGTGAGTGATTCGACTGGGAGCCCCCCAGTGAGTAGGCCTGAAGAGAGAGATCCAGAGCAGATGAGTTTTAGTAAGGTTGGATTTCTTGCGATTTCTGCACTGATGGAGTGGAAATTACAGAAGATATATGTGATAGTTGCAGTAGCAGATAAATATTTAGGTGTGAGAGATTTTTAGTGCAGAAGAGCTTCTGGAAGTTTTGAAAGAAGGGATTCCATCCTCCCAGGCCGACGGCTTGGTGTAGGATCATTTAGGGCCAAAGTAGTGGTATGGGGTGATGGGTTTTGGGGGATAGTGTATAGGTGCAGGGTTAGATGGTGGTGCAATGTAAGATTTTCCCATTACCCTTTTCTATTTTTTTTGTGACCAAATGTGCAATCTGCACTCCGACCTGCGAAAGGCAGCAATATGCAACACAGCGTCTAGTCTGCCGGAAATTCACACGGAGAAGAAGAAGAAGAAACAGCCCTCTCATACCCACCGACTCCTCCCATGAGCAGTACTTATTGGATAATTGCCCTGAATGACTTTGAATAATAGTTCTCTGATTGGCTGTTCATACCTCCAGTGACGCAAAACCCGCGATTTACAAACTTTTCCAGACTCGCTAAAAAATAACAACGTAAAATTGTGTATTTTCTTAGATAATATTTCGCTTTCAACTACCCGCAAAGTTGTCACTAAACTCGATACAGTGGCGAGTGCATTGCTTGTAACTTTAGGATTCGTCGGATTTTGTGGCAGCTCTTCCTTAGCAACCAACTTCAATCCAACAAGGAAAAGTCAACACAGCTGTTAGCGAGCTAGCTTGCTAATAAGCTCATTTCAGGTTTACAAATAAAAAGGTGAGTTTTGGCCAGGTAAAAGTTAATTGTCTAATTTGGTGTGGACCTAATTCACCGGTGTGTTACTCAAGCTAACTAGTAGCTAAAATTAGACATCAGTTAGCTTGCTAGGAATGGGAATAGCGAACTCCGGTCCATCTAGGGTGTGACTGGAGTCACTATACTTTGGCTACTTACCAGAGTAAAGATGTTGCTGGACTGCTGACGAACATTTCTCAGAATGCGCCGGGTGTCATTCGATATTCCTCCAAAATACGAAATATGACGAATACGAAATGTGCACTACGCGCTGCATGTGCATGGACCAGATCTAGTGAAGCCAGTCACTAGAACAGCGTAATAGTAAGAGCGTACGACGCACTGGAGCAGAGCTAGGGTGGGACAACAAAAGGTTTACTGTACCAGAAAGACCATCTCTGTTACAATTGAATAAAATGCATCCTTTCCGTAGACCAAAGCACACAATGTCGCTGTGGATTGAGTCGCGTTGGACAGAGAATCAAGGCAACCCTCGTGCTAAAGGGGACACAGTTAACGTTGTCCAGGATGACTCCTCGGACCTCCTGGAGGATGACTCCTTTGACCTAAACAAGTCCTATCCGTGTGTCGGGCGGCCCCTGTACAAGGGCCAGGCTCTAGAACGCTGGCGTTTTCCTGGATCCATAGCAGGTGGGTGCTTCCTGCAACTGGATCCACTACAGGGGCATATTCATTAGTCAGATTCCGTTGGTCTGTTAAAACGTTTTGCAATGGAACCCGTTTACTCTAGGAAACAAATGGAACTAAACCGGGAGGGACCTGCCTGAAACCTTTTGTAACAGAATCTGTCTAATGAATACACCCCTGGTGGTTCCCTCTGGCTCATACTTGTGGACTAGGAGTTAACATGGGACTGTCGAACACAATGGCCGTGATGTCTGGCAGTGCTCAGGCTTAGTCTCTAGCTCGAGCACAATTGAAAGAGGCCATGGCATCACAATGCAAAGGACATGGGCTTATACTCTATCATTACTAGTTCATGGCAACCCCTGTGTTTGTGTTCTAGCTTGTCATCACAAGACCCTGTACTGTAACACAATAACCCCTTCCTCTCTCTAGGTGACTCTCAGATCTCCTGTAGCTCTGTGGCTATGAGAGACATTCAGATCCCCAGCCAGCATGGCTCAGGATCACACAGCCAGTCAGACTCGCTGTCCACTGTGTCCGAGTCAGACAGAACCCTGCTCAGCCTGTTGACCTGTGCAGGAGGCTTTGCGCTGTCAGGACCTCCAGCTGTCCACAACCCCAACAAGGCAGTCCTCACTGTAGACTGCAAGAGCACCAAGGTAGTGCCACTAATATGATTACTATTGGGCTGTATATCAAATGCTCTCACACAATGCAAATGGCTTTGAAATCAGATTTAGCTTGAAACTTAAAAGGCCTAGTGCAGTCAAATGTGATGTTCCTGTGTTTTTATATACATTTTCACACTGAGGTCAGAATAATACTGTGAAAATGATGATCATGCCATTGTAGTGTAAGAACTGAAATTTCAGCCGGTTTTGGTGGGATGGAGTTTTTGCCTGCCTGGTGACATCACCGGGTGGTAAATTTAGTTAGGCAGAGAGGTTTGGAATCCAAGTGACCAAACATTTCAAAGGAGGGAAGACATTTGGTTGTGTAATTTCTTTATATGCATTATTGCCCTGAATGCAAAACAAGCTGACAAATTATATTAAGAACATTTCAAAGACAAGAAGATATGACTATAATCATCGTTTGAACTTTTCAGTTTAATAAAATGTCATTGAGGAGTGTTTTTCAACATTACTCTCCTGTGTTTGGATCTCTTTCTCACAGCTAGTTCAGTTTCCCCCTCCCCACTCAGACCACTCCCAGACAGTCCTAGCAAAATTCTTGCTTGAGAAATTGCTCTTTGTTTTCAATTAAAGTGGTCAAAAAGAAAGCAACCACAGTATGGAACTTAATTGTTACCCAGAAATGTTTTGATATTGAGGTAAAAACAGCTACATTGAACCTTTAATTAATTTGTGTAGTAGATTATTGTCTAATGTAGGAGTTTTTTATAATTTAAGGCTAAAGAGTGGTCATTTGCACAAGAGACATTTTTTGTGTGTTTTGTAGATATTGGCTGCAAATGTGAAGGCATGCACATTGTTTGAGTGCACCAGCAATGATCTGGTTGGACAAAAGCTGTCCTGCTTCCTGAAGAAGACCAATCAGGTCCTGGAAGAAGCTTTAAGTGAGGCGTGTCTTCAGACAGATGGAAATGTGGCAGTGGTGTCTGGAAAAGTGGTAAGAATGATAAAGGCTCAATCATTTTCCTTCTGCACAGCCCTCTCTGTTGCTTGTCAAACATTGTTATTTTTCTGTCTTGCTTAGAGTACATCCATTGTGTCCTCAAGTGTTTAACATATATTCACACATCCTTAGATCAGGGCATTGAGATGACGATCCTGTTTTCTTCTCTGGATAGTTGGATGCAGTGAGCCAGTGTGGTACTGAGGTCCCAGTGTCTGTATGGACCCAGAGACAGTCACAGGGAGGACAGCATTGCCTGGTCATGATGGAGCGTGTGGAGAGACTCTCAGCCCATGTGTCCTTCTCACAAGATGTAAGTTACACACATGGTTGCATATTCCAAGATGTGGTTTAGTGTGGCAGTTGACATCCTGCAAAACTCGAGTCATTTCTGGGTCATATTCATAAGGGCACACAGCATATTTTCTGCAACATAAAATTCCAGGTAGTCCCTTTCGGTGGTTTTCAGTATGGTGCCTAATGAATACGACCACAGGGCCTCTGTAGCCAGACTCAATGGGCGATCACTTTTACTTCCAGGGGAGCATCCTGAGCTGTGACCTGGTCTTCGCCCATCTGCATGGTTACAGGAAGACTGAGGAGCTGACAGGGATGTCTATCAGAGAGATGATCCCCTCTCTACAGATCCCCCTCCACAGCCGCGCTCTGCCCAAGGTCAGCCCTCACACACACACACACACCTATTGCCCCATATAGAGCACTGCTTTAACATCTCCCTTCCCTCAGATGCTGAGGGTCCAGAGGGTGTCCAGTCGAAGCAGGGGGGGCACCTCCCTCCTCCTATGTATTAAACTCCATGGGGCGGTGGTGTGTGGGAAACCCCAGCAGCTGAAGGATGGGGATGGTTTGGGCTGCCCAGAACCCAAAGACACCCCTGGAGGACCTGAGAACCAGCAGTGTTCCCTCCTCCTCTCCTCCCCAGTCTGCAGAGCACCAGAGCACTGTGAGCAGCCACATAGAAAGGAACTGTCCTCTGGTAGGACAGTGCTATTCTCATTTTTTTAGTCTCTTTGAGGAATGTTACTACAGAATAGGATGTTTTGTATATAAGACATATTTTGTGCATGTATAATGTAAGATAAAGATGATTTCTTGCACTAAAAAAAGCAGTATTTGATCTCTAAAGACCATGTCTGTGTGCCATGCCATCCGTCAGGTGTGAAAGAGGACCGCAACCTCCTCTCGCCTGGTTCGGGGCTGGTCTATTCTGGGACAGTGTGGGTGTTTGCCCCTCTCAGCGGTCTCCTCACCCTCCACCCTGATGGCTCCATCAACAGCATCCACAACCACCTGGCACTCAGTCTCCTGGGCTTTGGGAATGCTGAGCTACAGGGGAAGGTATTAAAATTGCACCTCTTCTGTCATACACTCTGGTTCAATCAATCAAATGTATTTATAAAGCCCTTTTTACATCAGCAGATGTCAGTGCTTATACAGAAACCCAGCCTAAACCAACCCCCCCCCCCCCCCCCCGGGAGCAATGCAGATGTAGCAGCACAGTGGGAAGGAGTTTTAGTTAAGCAGTAAGGCCCGAGGGGCAGTTGTATATGGCCAATATACCACGGCTAAGGGCTGTTCTTAAGCATGACGCAACGCAGAGTGCCTGGATACAGCCCTTAGCTGTGGCATATTGGCCATATACCACAAACCTGCGTTTGTGTGCCTTATTGCTATTATAAATTGGTTACCAATGTAATTAGAGCAGTAAAAATAAATGTTTTGTCATACCCGAGGTATACGGTCTGATATACCGTGGCTTTTAGCCAATCAACCAATGCTGTTCTACTATACCCAATATTCATCATTATCATAATTATGAACTCTGCAGCCTTCATTGTGTTTTCAGTTATTGGCTGATGCAAACGAGACTCATTTTATGGACCTCTGGATTCAATAAGCTGTAGTGGGTTCCCTAACGTAGCTCTCTAGAGTTGTTTCTACTCCAGGGTTGGGGTCAATTCAGAAAGTAAACCACATTCCAAATGTTCCTAATTGAAGAGAATTGTACTTCAGTGTACTTACTGAATGTTCTGGAATTTACCCTAATCCTGCTCCACTAACTGTCTTTGTCGTGTGTCCTACAGGATGTCACGTTCCTGATGCCTGCCTTCTATGATTGGTTCTGTGGCTTGGAGAATGGTTCCAGTCCCCTACCCCACCACCCAGGGGGTGGGCTTCTACACACAGGCTTGTCAAACCCCTCTACCTGCAGCAACACAGGTGACTCATCTGTAGTTCAGTTTCTCTCTCCATCGTAGGTGGATATCTGTATTTCTCTCTTAGTTCTTGATGGCTGTCGTAGTGTATGCAGGCTTTTGGTCCATCCTAGCACTAGCACACCTGATTCAGCTAATCAACTATTAATCAAAGACCTTGATTATCCCAGTTGTGTACAGATGTGCTATCTTAATTTGACCAGTTCCTCACAGCAGGAAAATAATCCTGCAGCAAAGGAAATGTGAATTATGTTGATTTTATAATTAATGGACATTTTTGTAGGGGTTGATACATTTTATAGTTGGGCTAAATCAAGTCTGACATTTAAGTGGAATTTAAAACTTTAGAATCCTTTTAAAACCTTGAATACGCTACAATTTGCATTTGCTGCTTTGCAGGAAAATTCTTTGTGGCAAGAGTGATCAAATTAGGATAGTACCTCCTAAGTGCTGGGCTGGCACAAACGCCTGCACACACTGTCCCCAGAACCAGGAGTGAGGAACGCTCCCTGTTGTAGAGCTGAACACTAGTGACAGGGACACGAGGCCTCTGAACCGCTATTGCCCTCAAACTCCACTCTGGACCTCGAAGCAAGTTCCCATGGCATTTTCACTGCGTAATTGGGGACTGATTTAGACCTGGGACACCAGGTGTGTGCAATTAACTATCAGGTAGTAAAGAAAACCAGCAGGCTCCGGTCCTCGTAGGGGAAGAGTTGAATACCCCTGCTCTATTGGTTTAGCACCTGGGCTGGGTTAAATACTATAATCCAATTGGTGCTTTCCACTCCATGAAAACAAACCCTATTGGATGGCAGCCAGCTGTGGGTGTTTGTCAGATTTCCAGTAGACTGAGCAGTAACTGTTCCCCTCCATCTCACTCCTTCCAGACCCCTGTGGATACTCGGGTCATCTTAACCCTGTCCCTGCTACTAGCATGGTCATCCATCCCATTCACACACTCCCAATGGGAGGCAAACTTCAACAGGGAAAAGGTTGGCTCTCACTCATCACTAACTTACATTTCTGAAATGTTACTAGTGCTTGTTATTCATGAAAACATGTTCCTTTCTACATAGTCAGTGTGGTCATCCTCTATTCATGTGTCATTTGGATGTACCAATCCACAAACTCATCTTCCTGTTTTGCTGATCACATCGTTGATTCTTCATGTTCATGGGGTCTGTGTCAAATCCCCCAAATCACGTAGTTTTTCAGAATCCAAGTAAGGTAGTCAAAAGGAAAAACGATCCTATGAGTAATCGTAAAATCAATCAATCTTTTTTTGTTTCTGGGTGTCTAGACCCCAGCTCTCTGCTGGCTGGTGACATGGCCATGGTGCAGAAGGCAGGACTAGGGAGAAACCTCTCTACTGGGAAGGGCAGGATCTTCACTGGGACCAGTACCAGACTGGAGGAGCAGGGCAGCGCTCCCTCCACCCTGCGCCCTCCGGAGATTACCTCCACACCCATGGTCAGGTAAGTCACCCATGGACAAGATAGTTCAGTCCTGAAATAACCACGTAACATGGGGGGTGTCCTGTTCCCTTTGGGTTTTATGCTGGTTTTAATTTCCACCTTGACCAGTGACACCTGACTTCCCACTTGAATGAATCGGACACTAACTAAAAGGCAATGATCAAAGTCAGCGGGTGAGGCCCTGAGGTAGGCCAGTTGTTTACAGAATACCATTTTTGTAGATGTACATAATATGCCATTTTAGCAGACGCTTTTATCCAAAGCGACTTACAGTCATGCGTGCATACATTTTTGTGTATGGGTGGTCCCGGGGATCGAACCCACTACCTTGGCGTTACAAGCGCCGTGCTCTACCAGCTGAGCTACAGAGGACCACATGAATGGTAGGGGCTGATATGGGCCTGGGCCTAACTGTCCCTAGGGGCTGATCTGGGCCTGGGCCTAACTGTCCCCAGTGTTTCTGTAGGGGCTAGGGGTGTAACTAGGTATCTCTCCACAGGGCTGATGACACTACAGAACTGATGGAAGAGGCAGCCCAGGTTGCCCCGTGTCCCAGTCAGTGTGACAGTGGAGACAACACCCACGACCTGCTACAGTCCTTTGCCCTGGTGGAGAGGGGCGAGACGCTCTGCCTGTCACTCACTCACCCTCCAACTTGTAGCCCAGGACTGCAGCTCCTCAACGGGGTGGGACCAGGTATGAATTGGCTAAATGTTCCGAGTTTTAGCTAGACAAAACATTTGATTTTGATATGTTTGAGGTCCAAATTCACTTCAAATTTTCCTCTGAGAATGAACTTTAATGTATAAATGTGTTATTTGTATTACTTAAGACACTCCAACCATGGATGAACCACGGCCCTGCCGCCCTACCCCACACCATGCCAAAGACCCTCAGCAGCCGTGTGACCTGTCGGCCCTGCAGGACTCCAGCTTCGAGGTGATCTCCCTGGGCAGCCGCTCCTCTTCGGGGTTCTGTGAGAAGTGGGCTGGGTGTCATGGGGGGTCCGGTCCGAAGGAGGTCACCTCCCGGACCGCCCAGGCTGTGGACTCAGCCAGCTGCTACCTGGACCTGGACACCAACGGGGAACTGGTGACCCGGGCCATGGCCGACCTGGACCTGAGTGGAATTATAGAGCTGCCTAGTGTTGGGGGAGATGATGACTTCTCCCATACCTCGGTTGATACCGCCGAGCTCCTGCGAACCCCTTCACCGTATGTGGTCGAGTCCGACCAGGAAGAGGGACCCGGCTGTGTGGAGGTCCGGAACAGTCAATTAAATGGAGCGGCGGGGGAGGAAGAACGGGACCAGTGGGCTGTGTTCTCTGTTCTCCACAATGGCCAAAGCCAGGACTCTAGACAGATCAATGGAGGGATGCAGTTGCTCTCGGACACCCCTCCCACCACCTCCACCCCTAAGAAGCAGCAGGTGAATGAGTGCTCTCCATCCTCCAAGGTCCCAAAGCAGATCACAGAGGGGAGCTATGATGGAAATGTTTACCACCGGGATGGAACAAGAATCGGTTGGTACCTCTTCACAAGCTCTCACTTAGCCTTTCTCTTTGAGCTGAGCTTCCAGGTTTAGAGCAACTCCATCGCGCGTGGTACTCCTTGATTACAAAGTTAGTTTCATAACTACGATGATTAATTCTAGCCACTCTTCCCCTCCCTCTCTTTTCTCCTCTCTCCAGAGGTGCAGTGTGAGATCCGTAGGGCTGAGCTTGATGGGGCCAGGTGTGTGTTCTGTGTGTGGCTGAGCAGGCCTGGACAGCAGGAGGCCATGCTGTGTTATAGTGGCTTCTACAGCAGCAGAGCTTCACTACAGGACTCATCTGCACTCAGTCTGGGAGAGGTCAGTACTCTTGCTTAATCTGGAAAAATCACATTTATTTAATTAATCGTGTGGTTGATTTGGACAGGGTGACACACACATTTTTAGTTTTTTGCTTTCACCCTGCCCAGTAAAGATATGAGTATAGCGCTACAGACATTGATGTGTTCACAGCTCTTTACATTTTCCACATTTTGTTGTTACAAAGTGGGATTAAAATGGATTTAATTTAATTTTTTATTTTATATCTACACAAAATACTCTAGTCAAAGTGGATGAAAGATTCTATCATATTTGTAAACAAAAATTATAAAAAATAAAACACTCTTGATTAGATAGGTATTCAACCCCCTGAGTCAATACATGTTAGAATCACTTTTGGCAGTGATTACACTGAGTCTTTCTGGGTAAGTACCTAAGAGTTTTGCACACCTGGATTTTACAATATTTGCCCATTTTTATAAAAATTCTTCAAGCTCTCAAGTTGTTGATCATTGCTAGACAGCCATTTTCAAGTCTTGCCAAGTCTTGCCAACTGATTTTAAGTCAAAACTGTAACTAGGCTACTTGGGAACATGCAATGTTGTCTTGGTACGCAACTCCAGTGTATATTTGGCTTTTTTAGTTTTATTGTCCTGCTGACAGGTGAATTTGTCTCCCAGTGTTTTGTTGGAAAGCAGACTGCACCAGATTTTCATCTATTCGGTTTATTTTTATCCTAAACTACCTAGTCGTTGCCGACGACAAGCATACGCATAACATGATGCAGCCACCACCATGCTTCAAAATATGAAGTGGTACTCTGATTTTCCCCAAACATCCCGCTTTATATTCAGGACATAAATTCATTTCTTTGCCACATTTTTTTTTGCAGTTTTACTTTAGTGCCTAATTGCAAACAGGATGCATGTTTTGGAATATTTTTAATCTGGACAGCCTTCCTCCTTTTCACTCTGTCAATTAGGTTAGTGTTGTGGAGTAACTACAATGTTGTTGATCCATCCTCAGTTTTCTCCTATCACAGCCATTAATCTCTGTAACTGTTTTAATGTCACCATTGGCCTCGTGGTGAAATCCCTGAGCGGTTTCCTTCCTCTCCGGAAACGGAGTTAGGAAGGATGCCTGTATCTTCATAGTGAGTTGAATACTTATTGACTCAAGACATTTCAGCTCTAAATTTGTAAAAATTGAAAAACGTTCCACTTTGACATGGGGTAATGTGTGTAGGCCAGTGACAACCTCAATTTAATCAATTTTAAATTTGGGCTGTAACACAACAAAATGTGGAAAAAGTTGAGGTGTGTGAATACTTTCTGAAGGCACTGTATTTGTGTATTTTGACTCAGGCGATCTTGGAGGCCAGCCGTGGCGGGGCCGGGGAGGCGCTGCTCTCCACTTTGGACCTGGACCATTCCCGTGCGTGCGATGGCCAGTTCTCAGAGGTGTACCAGCCGCTCCACGCCGTGGGGAAAGGGGCCTTCGGCTTCGTGTGGCAGGCTTGCAGACGCTCTGACAGACAGAAGGTGAGACTGACTGGGGACTCTCTCCTTTTACTAGTAAAGATGAAGACCGACAACACTTGCACACCTGAGTACCATGACAAGTCTTTATGGAGGACAGTGTTCCAAAACTCAGGTTAAAAAAAATATATATTAAAATTGTCTGACTCAAACTGTATGACCTCTCTGTGGGCGCTTCATGCTCACAATATTTCACTGTGCATCCATATTCAGTTTTTGGAATGTTTTGAAGTAATGGATTTGCATAGTCAAATAGTGTTTTAAAAGTGTTTGTCCCTCTCCTATGTGTGTAGGTGGTGGTGAAGTTTATCAGGAAGGGCAGGATAGTCGGTGAATGCTGGGTGGACGACCCCGTGCTGGGCCGTGTCAGCCAGGAGATCGCCATACTCACCCGCCTGACACACCACAACATCGTCAAGGCAACAACTTTTAGTTTGTTTCTAATGTGGTTCTCAGTGGTAACCCACATCTCCTCCATACAGAATAACACAAGCGTTTATCTGTTTATCCTCTTTACCTCTATCTATTCCCTATCTCTGTTTCTCAGGTCCTAGAGGTGTTTGAGAACGAGGGTTACTTCCAGATGGTGATGGAAAAGCACGGGGATGGTCTGGACCTGTTTGAGTTCATAGACAAACAGCCCCAGCTGGACGAGCCTCTGGCCAGCTACATCTTCAGACAGGTACGAGACAGAACACCTGTGTGTAGAAAGGAAACAGAAATATGAGCAGCAAAATAAATGTGATAATGATGGGTATTGTGTGAAAAGTCACCTCGTTCTGTTTCACCATTTTATTTTATTTGTCCATTGCCCTCTCTGTCCCTTTAATCCTTTTTCTCTCCAGTTGGTGGCAGCGGTGGCATATCTGAGGAACAACGGCATCCTCCACAGGGACATCAAGGATGAGAACATCATCATTAACACAGAGTTCCACATCAGACTCATAGACTTTGGCTCTGCCGTCCCACTGGCTCCAGGGAAGCTTTTCTACACCTTCTGTGGCACACTGGAGTACTGCTCCCCAGAGGTGCTGCAGGGCAACCCGTATGTACACACAGGTTGTTTCTTTTCTGGATCAAAAAGGGGCTTAGGTAGTGTGCTTGTCAGGGTCATGATGGGAGTAGTGGCATTGGACCCGTCGGCGCGGCTGAATTTTAGAGAACATTTTAGTCCCCATCTTGGCGGTGTAGAGAAATGTCTGAATTTAAGCCAATTTCCCTCAACTCTACACATTTCTCTGTGTGGAGCTGAGGATTTTTTGCAGTTCAAGCTAATTTTGTGCAAATCTATGCATTTTGCCATGGCTAATGCCGTGTTCTTTGGCTGAAACATAACAAAATCAATACTGATAAATTCAGTGTTTTGGGTATTTTCTATTCTTCCTGACTGTCTAGCTTTTATTTTGGTGACTTAGTTCTCATAGATTATATTTTTCCTACATACGTTATATCTGGATTTTAGTCGTTTAAGTTTACACTGAAAGCGTTTTTTCCGTTTCCCCCAAAAAATGATTTAATTGGCAAAATCCCCCCACACACACACACACACGCACACAGCCACTTCTCATAGTACCAACACAGGCTGAGGGGGTAGTATACATAACACAACTGTTAGGAAAAAAACAGTTTTTGCAACATGATTTTATAAAACTTAATATACATATAAACTAGGATTTGCCATAAATGAGAACAATCCTGTTCCATTTTGTTTACTTACTGTGGGTTCCCTCCCCTGTTTACTTACTGTGGGTTCCCTCCCCTGTTTACTTACTGTGGGGTTCCCTCCCCTGTTTACTTACTGTGGGTTCCCTCCCCTGTTTACTTACTGTGGGTTCCCTCCCCTGTTTACGTACTGTGGGTTCCCTCCCCTGTTTACTTACTGTGGGGTTCCCTCCCCTGTTTACGTACTGTGGGTTCCCTCCCCTGTTTACTTACTGTGGGTTCCCTCCCCTGTTTACTTACTGTGGGGTTCCCTCCCCTGTTTACTTACTGTGGGGTTCCCTCCCCTGTTTACTTACTGTGGGGTTCCCTCCCCTGTTTACTTACTGTGGGTTCCCTCCCCTGTTTACGTACTGTGGGTTCCCTCCCCTGTTTACTTACTGTGGGGTTCCCTCCCCTGTTTACGTACTGTGGGGTTCCCTCCCCTGTTTACTTACTGTGGGTTCCCTCCCCTGTTTACTTACTGTGGGGTTCCCTCCCCTGTTTACTTACTGTGGGGTTCCCTCCCCTGTTTACGTACTGTGGGGTTCCCTCCCCTGTTTACGTACTGTGGGGTTCCCTCCCCTGTTTACGTACTGTGGGGTTCCCTCCCCTGTTTACGTACTGTGGGTTCCCTCCCCTGTTTACTTACTGTAGGTTCCCTCCCCTGTTTACTTACTGTGGGGTTCCCTCCCCTGTTTACTTACTGTGGGTTCCCTCCCCTGTTTACTTACTGTGGGGTTCCCTCCCCTGTTTACTTACTGTGGGGTTCCCTCCCCTGTTTACTTACTGTGGGGTTCCCTCCCCTGTTTACTTACTGTGGGGTTCCCTCCCCTGTTTACTTACTGTGGGTTCCCTCCCCTGTTTACTTACTGTGGGGTTCCCTCCCCTGTTTACTTACTGTGGGGTTCCCTCCCCTGTTTACTTACTGTGGGGTTCCCTCTGTGTGTTGCGTAGCTACAGTGGTCCAGAGCTGGAGCTGTGGTCTCTGGGGGTGCTGCTCTACACCCTGCTGTTTGGTGAGAACCCTTTCTGTGACATGGAGGAGACCCTGCAGTCCACACTCAAGCCCCCTTTTCCTGTCTCTCCAGGTAGGACATCAGTCAGAAATGGGGTGTAATAGCGGGAACCGGTTTACCAAGATTTACTGAGATTTCCCGCCCAAACCCACTCCCGTTTCCCAGGATAAATAACTGCTAGAAACACGTAAACATGTAATGGAACTGTTTAAATTATACTGAACAAAAATATAAATGCATGTTTCATGAGCTAAAATTAAAGGTCTCAGAAATGTTTCGTATGCACCAAACGCTTATTTCTCTCAAATTTTGTGCACATTTATTTACATCCCTGTTAGTGAGCATTTCTCCTTTGCCAAGATAATCCATCCACCTGACAGGTGTGGCATATCAAGAAGCTGATTCAACAGCATGATCATTACACAGATGCACCTTGTGCTGGGGACAGTAAAAGGCCACTCTAAAATGTGCCGTTTTTTCACAACACAATGCCAACCGGCCTCACAACCACGTATGGTGTTGTGTGGGCGAGCGGTTTGCTGATGTCAACGTTGTGAACAGAGTGCCCCGTTGTGGGGTTATGGTATGGTTGGGCATAAGCTACGGACAGTGAACACAATTGGGTTTTTTTCTATGGCAATTTTAGTGTACAGAGATGCCGTGACGAGATCCTGAGGCCCATTGTCATGCCATTTATCCGCCGCCATCACCTCATGTTATAGCATAATGCACAGCCCCATGTGGCAAGGATCTGTACACAATTCCTGGAAGCTGAAAATGTCCCAGTTCTTCCATGGCCTGCATACTCACCAGCCATGTCACCCATTGAGCATGTTTGGGATGCTCTGGATCGACGTGTATGACAGCGTGTTCCAGTTCCCGCCAATATCCAGCCATTGAAGAGGAGTGAGAAAACATTCCATTATTTTTTTGCAGTTTAAAACGGCCAATCACTCGAATATCGTTGCTTTAAATCAGTGCGCACACGAGCACTCTTTCTGCCGTTCTCTTATCTGTTCAATTCAAGTTGCATCCAAAATGGATAATTGTGTTCAAGATTTGTATACAGTGTACAAAACATTAAGAACACCTTCCTAATATTGAATTGCACCCCCTTTTGCCCTCAGAACAGCCTTATATTTAACTAGTGATTGGTTAATATACATACGTTTCTAACTTATAACCTCTGTCTTCACTCTTGTGCAATATGCACCTGCTCTCCTCTGGCCTCCTTTATAGCTCTAGTGGAGTCCCAGTAAAAGCTACTACAATAGCCTTTTTTATTTTCCTTTTTTTCTTGAACTGGTAGACTTTTGAAGAGGGATTCTGAATGTTAAATACAACAGCGTAAAGAAATCTGAGTTTTAAGAGTGAACGCGCAATGGCGGTACAGTTATTTGTCCAAAAACACAACCTTTCGATGATGAGAAGCGAATTATTCAAGCATGTCATTACAATGATGACGAGGACAACTTATTTTATTTAACTGAGCGCGAGGAAGGAAGGAAGGAAGGAACAAATAGGAGGTAATATGCACAACATGAAAGGTAGGCTGTCAGACTACTAATTATAAAAATGTACAATTATATTTTACAATTATAGGCCAGCTAATTTGATTTTAACTTTGTAGGCCGCATGTCCTCTCCCAGCTTCATAGTTTGAACGAGGGGTGAAATTCCAGTCAAATAATACAGTCCACACTCAAAGATTACTGGCGCTTGTTTCACTTATTTATCCAAGAGTGTATATACATCTATGGACTTCTTCAGTGGTGCATAATGTGCAGTAGCCTATATAGGCCTATCATACTGTATGTATTGGATAACGGCACAATCATTTGGGCTCATAAATGGTATTTTAATGTAGGGCTCATCTGCCTCAGGTAGCATCCGGCTTGAATTTTCATGCCGATCAAATCCAGACATATGCTTTAATGGCACTTCCAGTTTTGGCGGGAAATACCGGGTTACCCGGGAGTAAAGTGATTTTTATTCTTTGTGGCATTTTATCAGTAAAATTGACCAACAGCCTAATTTTCTGTTTTCTTCTCCACAACCCTGCTACTAAACAGTCAGGTGCAAGGTGTCTGACCTCTTCCTGTGCTCCCCAGACCTACATGCTGTGCTGTCAGGGATGTTGCAGCCTGACCCCCAACAGAGGATGACCCTGGAGCAGCTCCTGCTGCAGCCCTGGATACGCCAGCCCATCTGCCTGGCTGACTACAGCTGGGAAGAGGTGTTCCCCTACTGCAAGAGCCACGGTCAGTGGAGGCGAAGAGACCCTCTCTTGTTGTTCCATCTGTTCATTCTAATCTCCCAATAGCTAAACAAGACAAAACCACTTTAGTCTGTAGGGTACAGTGTCCATATTTAATACATCCTCAGACTCCCGAGTGGCACAGCGGTCTAAGGCACTGCATCTCAGTGCTTGAGGCGTCACTACAGACCCCCTCGTTCGATTCCAGGTTGTATCACAACCGGCCGTGATTGGGAGTCCCATAGGGCGGCGCACAATTGGCCCAGCGTCGTCCGGGTTTGGCCGTTGTAGGCCGTCATTGTAAATAAGAAATTGTTCTTAACTGACTTGCCTAGTTAAATAAAGGTAAAATAAATACAAATAAAATTCACCCATAGTCACTTTCCTCTCTTCACAGCTCCCCCACAGTACCACGAGTCCGTTCCTGGGGAGTTTCTAGGCCAGGGCTTGTACCCGGATGCTAGAGATGATTCTTCACTTCCTTCTGATGATGACGATGAGCTGTCCGTGGATGCCATGACAACTGAACTCATGAAGTACCTCTCTGATGAATGAGTGAACTTAAGGGGTGCATCTTAATGTACTGACATGACTTCCGATCTCCTTCCCTTCATATGCACTGATGTGTAAACCTTGTCCATGTTCTCTATCTAATGGGAAGGAGACGAGGGGTGGGAAAACCATTTTAGACTTGAGATGCACCCCAGGTCCCGTCCTCGTATATTCAGACACCCTGACAAAAAGCCAGGACTGACTGAAGAGACGATAAATACCAAGTCTGCTTTTACTACCAAAAAAATTAAATACCATTTTTAGAATGTGGTTTGGGGGAAAAAGATGTATCCTGAAAGTGATATTGACTTCACGTGAATACAACCAGAGGTACAGCAAAAGAATAATGGGCTGACTATACAACACCTACGGGTGCCTTTATTTGCTGTAATCTATTTATTAGAGGAACTGTGTGGTATATCGGGTAATGAATGTAGCATAGCTGCCAAAGCCTTAAAATGGGTCTCAAGCTGAAGACTAGTTTCACTTCAAAATATAAAATGCACTGATGCCTTGAGCAGAGGTTTGATTGATTTAGGTGCAACTGGTTGCCAACGGGCCAGATGCATTCACTTTGCTTTTATCTGTTTTCTGATATTAAACAATTATGTTAAATAAATAGTAGTGTTAACTGCTTGTTTATGCTTGTCGTTAGTGCAAAATGTAAGTCTTTTACAGTACTTTAATATTTTTATTTAATTCACATTAATAAAATGCTTTTATCACAGTTTCAGACGGTTTCCCGTTTTGACATTGCAAATAAAATTATACATATATTTAAAGCTGGAATTATCGTTGCTACAATTTTTGGGGGACTTATAAATTAATCTCTATTGCAGTGTTTTGAGTTTTATGAGGCGACGGTAAAGAAAGTCATTTAATTTTTTTGGGTGGGGGGCTCTTTTCATACAAGCACTTTATGTATGTAGTGCCCCCCCCCCCCCCCCCCCCCCCCCCATTTTGAAGGTGTCACAAGTATTTGGACAAATTCACTTAGTGTATTCAATTTAGTAAAAAAGGTACTATTTGGTCCCATATTCCTTGCACTCAATGACTACATCAAGCTTGTGACTCTGAACTTGTTGGATGCATTTGTAGTTTGTTTTGGATTATGTTGTACCCATTGGAAATGAATGGTACATTTGTGTCATTTTGGAGTCAGTTTTATTGTAAATAAGAATGTTTCTAAGCACTTCTACATTAATGTCGATGCTACAATGACTATGGATAATCATGAATGAGGATGCTACAATGATTTTGGATAATCATGAATGAATCGTGAGAAAGTTAGATGCCCGAAGAGCATGCCCCCAAAACATGCTAACTTCTCGCCATTACAGGGGAGGTTAGCATTTATGGGGGTATGATATTTGTCTAACTTTCTCACTCATTATTAATGATTATCTGTTATCATGGTAGCACCCACATTAATGTTGCAGTATTCAGAAACACATTCTTATTCACAATAAGTGACTCAAATGACACAATACATTACTTACAACTCATTTCTATTGGGCACAACATAATCAGAAACAAACTGCAAATGCATCCAACAAGCTTGATGTAGTCATTTAGTGTTCGGAATATGGGACCAAATACTAAACTTTTGACTATTTAATACACTTCAAGTGAATTTGTCCAAATACTTATGTTACCTTCAAATGGGGGGACTAGATACACGTATGAAAATGCCCTCAAATTACATTATGTGCTGTCATCTCATTTAAAACATTTGATCTCAAATCCAAATTAAATGCTTTAGCTTTACTGTCCAAATAAATACATAGGGGAGTGTATGCATACCCATTGATTCTTAAAGTATTTAAATGATAAAAGCCTCATGAGCTTAGTTCAACTGTCATACCCCATCATAACACGAAATATAAGCTTTTTTTACTCCGATTTTTGTAAACAATGTATAGCCTCAATATGGTTAAAACTATAATTTTGATATCATGGCTGGTCGGTCACAATGCATAGCTCTTTGAATTTGAGCGTGGTTAAGGACTCTAGCTTTAACTACTTTCATAATATCAAATATAAATGTACTGTTATACTCTGAAACTTGAAAAGAGGAGTAGGAACCATTTTTTATTTCTATGGACGGAAAGGTCTCTTAAGCTAGTGGGGAACGCTATGCTCTTATGCTAAGTCTAGGGGGAGATATTTTGCAGTCGGACAAACATGAGCGTTCAAGCAACCGGACGTCTGGTAAGCTGGTATCTACGTTTTTACTATTTCTAGAGCGTTTGTGCTGATACAATGTAAATGTTAAGCATTGTGAATTAATGGAGGTCTATTTTTTTTTACCTTAAAAAAAAAAAACGTTTAACACTTTCAGTTTGATAACGGTTTTGAGCAGCTAGACTACACAGCTAGCTTGATAGCTAGCTAGGTCAAGTAACGTATTTTGACGTTACATAGGTTTGAATGCCTGACCTGATTGTAACATACTGCTCAGGCAAGGACTAAGTGAACCACCAAGCTACCATTCTTTTCAGTTCCAGCTGCACATCTGCTACATTACCATATTTTCTTCTGCAGGGTCTGCGATGGACACTGAGAAATGCAACGTGCCCAGTCCTAAATCTAAGAACCATCCTTGGGAGTGACAATGTACGACAACGAGGTTTCATGACATGCAGACTCCTCTGTTCCACCCACAACCAGACGAGCACCCTGCATCAACATACTGACCTGTCACAGTACCAACTGCAGCCGGGCAGGGAGCTATCCATACAGGCTCTCCTTGACATGGGCTTCACAGACACCCAGGCAGATCAACTCTTAGAGGCAGCAACCAAGGGTCGAGGAGGGCAGAGTGAACATGCCTCTTCCACGCTCATGGCTCTGTTCGTCCTGGGCCTCAACCTATCTAGTGTGCTGAAGGTGCTGGAGAAGTGTCCAGAGTTGTTCTACGTGAAGGGCACTCAGCTGCAGCAACGTATGGACAACCTGAGGAGACTAGGGTTGCTTGAAGGTGAGAGGATGGACCTGTCTTAGCTCTCTATTCTCACAGGTTGTGCAGTGTACTTTATCATTTGAGAGTCAGACCCAGTGAATTGTACTTTGCATAACTGAGGTTGTGATTGTTATTAAATATGTTTTTGGAATATCTACAATATTCACAACACTATCGTGGTCCTCTGTAGCTCAATTGGTAGAGCATGGCGCTTGTAACGCCAGGGTAGTGGGTTCGATCCCCCGGGACCACCCATACGTAAAAATGTATGCACACATGACTAAGTCGCTTTGGATAAAAGCGTCTGCTAAATGGCATATTATATATTATATTATTATTATTGGATTAGTGGAGGCTACTGAGGGAGGACGGCTCATAACAATGTCTGGAATGGAAAGGTATCAAACACATGTTTTGGATTCCATTCACTCCACTCCAGCCATTATTGAGTCTTCCTCCCATCAGCAGCCTCCACTGCATTGGATGTGTATGTGCGTAACATCTTCCACCCATTTTCCATGGATGCTCAGTAACCCCTATGTGTGTGTCTCCAGGCAGTCTGCAGAGGGTGGTGAGCCACTACCCTCAGATCTTGACACTGCCTCTGAAGAGGGTGAACACGGTAGCCAGGTTCCTCAGGGAGAAGTGTGCCTTCACCGTCCAGCAGGCCACTGACATCTTCAGAGACTCTCCAGCCGTGGTTCAGGATGACCTGGGACAGCTGGAGTACAAGTTCCAGGTCAGCGCTCACACTCATTGGGAGTTATAGGGAGAATCTCAATCTAATGTCCTTGATTAACTGCGTTCCTCTCTCCTCCTTCTCAAAACCCATTGGATGAGGTCAGAGGGGAGGGACTCATCCAATGGGTTTTGAGAAGGAGAGAGGATGCAGGTAATAAAGGACATTAGATTGAGATTCTCCCATTGTGGTGGATGTGATTGATACCAAAATATTGGGCCGGGACGATACTAGTATCGCGATACTCGTTAGTATCGTGGCAAAGAAACAAAACACGAGGCGGATTATAGTTCTTTAGGAAATGAGACTTTGTATTCTCAATGAAAAATTCCCAATTGGGACAGTAAAGAAATTGAAGCTCCAGCTGCCAGCAAGACAACTACAAATGCCTTATGCTTATCACTAGGCCTATATGTTTTTTTATATGTTGGTCCTTAATGTCGAACATTTGACACAAGTTTTCTTTGTCTCCTTACACCTCCCCCCCCCCCATCCGTCTCGGCAGTACGCTTACTTCCGCATGGGGGTCAAGCAGGCGGAGATGGTGAAGTCCAAGCTGTTCCGTGTCACCCTGGAGGAGGTACGCTGCAGACACAGCTTCCTGGAGCGCAGGGGGCTGTACCAGACGCCAGACAAGAAGGGCCAGACCCTCATTGTCAACCCCAAACTCAAAGACATCCTAGCCGTCGCCGAGGAAACCTACCTGGCCGACATCGCCATGGCAACGCAGGAGGAGTTTGAGGTGTTTCAGAAGCTGATGACGAGAGAGTGGCAGGAGGATGAGGATAATGATGAAGAGGAGGAGAGGGATATGGGAGCTGACAGTGATGATGAAGAGGAAGATGAAGATGAGGAAGATATGAAAAGTGGCTATAGGCAGAGGAGAAAGAGATGAGACTGTGGGGGAACTGGTGATATCTGAAACATAATGGATATTCAAAATGATCTAGCTATTTATCGCTTGTAAAAATGAAATAAAGTATTTTCATTTTCATTGCTGGCCTTTGCTTTACTATTTTGACTGTTATTGATCTGTTGTATGAACATTTAGTAATACTGTGTGTCTTCCATCAATGACTGTCCGCTCATTGAACAAACACACAATTGTAAAAACACATGAACATGTCCCGTTGGGATGGCAACCACTTTCATCTCGTTCTCCAAACTGCACCTGTGTGCCCATTCACTTATTTACCTGTCCAGGTATCCATGGCAACGGTAGGGCAAAGTGAAGTGTACACTTTGAGGCCCATATTGACTTTGAGGCCCCAGCACCATAGTGTTCCCTGTCAGGGTTGGCCTGGCCCCAGCACCATAGTGGTCCCTGTCAGGGTTGGCCCCAGCACCATAGTGGTCCCTGTCAGGGTTGGCCTGGCCCCAGCACCATAGTGGTCCCTGTCAGGGTTGGCCTGGCCCCAGCACCATAGTGGTCCCTGTCAGAGTTGGCCTGGCCTCAGCACCATAGTGTTCCCTGTCAGGGTTGGCCTGGCCCCAGCACCATAGTGGTCCCTGTCAGGGTTGGCCCCAGCACCATAGTGTTCCCTGTCAGGGTTGGCCTGGCCCCAGCACCATAATGTTCCCTGTCAGGGTTGGCCTGGCCCCAGCACCATAGTGGTCCCTGTCAGAGTTGGCCTGGTCCCAGCACCATAGTGGTCCCTGTCAGAGTTGGCCCCAGCACCATAGTGTTCCCTGTTGGCCCCAGCACCATAGTGTTCCCTGTCAGGGTTGGCCTGGCCCCAGCACCATAGTGGTCCCTGTCAGGGTTGGCCTGGCCCCAGCACCATAGTGTTCCCTGTCAGGGTTGGCCTGGCCCCAGCACCATAGTGTTCCCTGTCAGGGTTGGCCTGGCCCCAGCAACATAGTGGTCCCTGTCAGAGTTGGCCTGGCCCCAGCAACATAGTGTTCCCTGTCAGGGTTGGCCTGTTCCCAGCACCATAGTGGTCCCTGTCAGGGTTGGCCTGGCCCCAGCACCATAGTGTTCCCTGTCAGGGTTGGCCTGGCCCCAGCACCATAGTGTTCCCTGTCAGGGTTGGCCTGGCCCCAGCACCATAGTGTTCCCTGTCAGGGTTGGCCTGGCCCCAGCACCATAGTGGTCCCTGTCAGAGTTGGCCTGGCCCCAGCACCATAGTGGTCCCTGTCAGGGTTGGCCCCAGCACCATAGTGTTCCCTGTCAGGGTTGGCCTGGCCCCAGCACCATAGTGTTCCCTGTCAGGGTTGGCCTGGCCCCAGCACCATAGTGGTCCCTGTCAGGGTTGGCCTGGCCCCAGCACCATAGTGTTCCCTGTCAGGGTTGGCCCCAGCACCATAGTGTTCCCTGTCAGGGTTGGCCTGGCCCCAGCACCATAGTGTTCCCTGTCAGGGTTGGCCTGGCCCCAGCACCATAGTGGTCCCTGTCAGGGTTGGCCTGGCCCCAGCACCATAGTGGTCCCTGTCAGAGTTGGCCTGGCCCCAGGCAGCATATGGCGGCTTAGTCATTAATGTCTGTCCCATCCGGATATGAGATCAGATGAGGATGTCAACACCATGAGGGCTAATGGATAAGAACACTCTGAACTGGCGTGGCTTACACCTGCACTGTTAGTTTAGCCCCAACTGTCTGGATGAGAGGGGGAGAGTGATCCTATTCACTGATGCTCTATGGCTGCATTTCATTCCACAAAGTTATTTCCCCTCCCCTCTTTGACCTTCGTAGACCTTATAGGGTTTTATTGGTGAAAGCAATATGGTGGAAACTGAAAGTGGCACTATTGACATAAACTTACACCAACCATGTTTCTCAGATCTGTGATGGGGAGTGAGTAAGGCAAGAGGGGAGGGTACATCATTTTCTGGAATGAGACACAGCCCGTATCTCTGTGAAACAGCTAAGTGGCCATGTCTTTATTCATCCCTGTGCTATGTTCTATGAGTCAACAGACAGTGCATCAGGACTGATAAGGCAAGTGGTGCAGTCAGTCAGTTGCTGGATCATTGATTTATAGAAGCATTAACACTAATGGATGAATGCCAGCCATTGCTTTGAAAATAAGGTAAGAAAATCCCTTTGGACTTGTATTTATTGTTGACGGAAACTGGTTACATGAATGAAACGTTGCCTTTGGTTGATCGATACGCTTGTCGATAGGTGTAGGTGTGTCTGTGTAAACTTGACTGCGTTCTGTTTTTTTCTTTTGTGTTCATGTTCTAGACAAGGGAGAAAAGTTGATACAGAAGTTATTTTGTAATGATATAGTTTAATGATTAAAACGGCATTGATTAAAAAGCTAAAGCATGAAGTCTGACGTGACAAAGTCAAAATCATAATTTATATTGATGGTTTTATCATTTATCACTAAATAATTAGCTATAGAAAGTTGTGAAATTATCAACTTTTTGAATTGTTTATATAGATTGCTATATCATTCAAAATGTACAGTTGAAGTCGGAAGTTGTGGGGGTGCTTTGCTGCAGGAGGGACTGGTGCACTTCACAAAAATAGATGGCATCATGAGGAAGGAAAATTATGTGGATATATTGAATCTCAAGACATCAGTCAGGAAGTTAAAGCTTGGTCGCAAATGGGTCTTCCAAATGGACAATGACCCCAAGCATACTTCCAAAATTGTGGCAAAATGGCTTAAGGACAACAAAGTCAAGGTATTGGAGTGGCCATCACAAAGCCCTGACCTCAAACCTATAGAAAATGTGTGGGCAGAACTGAAAAAGTGTGTGCGAGCAAGGAGATCTACAAACCTGACTCAGTTACACCAGCTCTGTCAGGAGGAATGGGCCAAAATCCACCCAACTAATTGTGGGAAGCTTGTGGAAGGCTACCGAAATGTTTGACCCAAGTTAAACAATTTAAAGGCAATGCTACCAAATACTAATTGAGTATGTAAACTTCTGACCCACTGGGAATGTGATGAAATAAATAAATCACTCTCTACTATTATTCGGACATTTCACATTCTTAAAATAAAGTGGTGATCCTAACTGACCTAAAACAAGGAATTTTTACTAGGATTAAATGTCAGGAATTGTGAAAAACTGAGTTTAAATGGATTTGGCTAAGGTGTATGTAAACTTCCGACTTCAACTGTATATATCTTTAGATGACTGGCTGCTATGAGTCGAGTAATGTTGGATATCCAGCAGACATACCATCCTAAATGTCTCTTGATCTATCTGAAGCTAAACAGGGTCGGACCTGGATGAGAGAACAGATGATGACTTGTTATTCTTATAGTAGCCTAAATGAGAACGTATTTGGGGGGTAGCCATGCTGAGGGTACAGGCGTATTGCTGTGCTGACACACTAAAGGTGGTGGATAGTTCACAGACGAGGATGGGATTATGACACCCTGTGGTTTCAAATTTGAATTAATGTGTGATTAATCTTGTTGTTAATTTGAATATATTGTGTAAATTGCAAAGCAGATGACATCTACACTGTCTGCGCCTGAGAGAGAGGGAGGGGGAGACAAGATTACTTTCCATTGAAATAATATTAGCTATCTGCTATATTGAAGAATGTTTACCCAATAACAACTTCAAAGAATCTAGTTTGCTGAAGACTCTCCATCATAGTACCTGTGTCCATATAATGCAGAGATAAGCTCCTTCAGATGAACGCCGCTGTTTGTTTTAATCAGTCTGTTAATTAAGGTACACACTGACATACAGGGCTGTCATATAGTGGGTCAAATGGGTTTGAAATCTCTCCATCTTACTGTAATGTAACATCTAGGCTTTCCTAGACAGCCAAACAGACTGAGATAAGCATATCTATATACATAAATTGTATACACTTCATAATAACATTTATTAGGTTCTAAAACACTGGTATAAGGGTAGGCCCACTAAGTTTTATACCATTGTTTCAGTCTATCTGATTTGCCACAGAAAGAAAATACCATCTTTAGGAAAGGCGTCCTGCACCCGTCCACAGAGTTACAATGCTGTCTATTTCAATCCACAGGTAGGTATTCACTTGGCACCAAACGGAGGAGAACGGACTGAAACAGGGAGGGACTACCTGAACTTGTCCACTAAGAAACGCTTTTTTTTCCATTTTCCATTGCAAAACATTTTGCTACGCTGTGCACTAATGAATACGACCCAGCACCTAACCACACAGTTCCAGATGGTTCTATCAGAGAACATGACAGCCATAACCAACATTTCACACCAGTGGTATGACAGTCTGCAGCGCTGGCACCTGGAGCTCTTCCTGATCCCCGCCTCTCTCCTCACCCTGGCCACCTTACTGGCCAACCCCATCCTCCTGGCCTGCATCCTCTTCTCCCGGTCCCTGCGCCAGGAGACCCGCTACCTCCTGCTGGCCAACACCCTGGCCGCAGATTTGCTCTTCCTCTCCCTCAACCTTGTTATTGTAGTCTGTAATACATTAGGGGTAGCCATGCTGAGGGTAGTCTGTGAGCTGGTTTCGGCAGTGACCGTCACGGCGTATTGCTGTGCTGTGCTGACCGTCACGCTGAAGGTGGTGGATACGTACGTGGCAGTACGTTGGCCGCTCCACTACCACGACCTGCTCCCCCCGGCCCGTACCCGAAAGATCCTAGCCGGGGTCTGGCTGTTAGCCGCCATGTACCCAGTCTCCCTGTTCATCGTCATGGAGGCGATGAAGGACGACGCCCCACAGAGGTCAGAGGTCTGTCTCATTCTCATCTCCATAGGCATCATACATAGAGAAATGATGCCGGGCGTTCACATGTACTTCACCATCGGAGCCATCGTCTGCACCCTTCTCATCCTGTATTGTTACGGCCGTCTCTACTGGGTCACCAAGACCCAGGGCATCTGGCAGAACCGCTACTCCCGGGCCCGGGTCACCCTCCTGGCCCACGGGGTGCTGCTCCTACTCTACTTCGGCCCGGGCCTGGTCTTCATTGTGGAGCTGGTTCTGTACCAGCGCCAGGATGTCAGCCAGGATATCCGCGTGTGGATCAACACAGTCAATATGTGCATGCTGATGCTACTGCCCAGGGCCTGTGCTCCCTACCTGTATGGTCTGTGGTACAGGGATATCTCTGATACTCTGCTGGCGGTGCTGCACCGACGCAGGAGGCTCAGCCAGGTCACTGTGGCCTAGAGAGAAAGACCCACACACTCACAACCCCATAAAGAGACATGAGAGGACCGAGAGTTTGTTTAATAAACACTCTTGTGAGAGTGCCCATCCTAAAGCACTTGTCCCCAAATATTTGTACCTAATGAAGCCCAGTATGTTCTCTTGTGACCCGCAGTATGCCGTGTGCATAATCATAATAATGTTTCTGAACACTTCTACATTAATGAGGATGCTACCATGATTACAGATAATCCTGAATGGATCGTGAATAATGAACGCACAAATACCATACCACCCCAAAAATGCTAACCTCCCCTTTTATTGTAATGGTGAGAGGTTAGCATGTCTTGGGGATATTTGTACATGAAACACGTTTTATATGTTTGTGACTGTTCTGGAATGCTGTCCTAATACCTTCCCAAATAATTAAACTTCATTGGCCTCTTATTTTCACATACCGTATTCAGCTCTTTATGTGGTGACTTTAAAACGGCTTGTGTTGCTTTGCCCTTACAAAAAAAAGATTGCAGTTTTGAAACTGCAGTCAACTGTGGTATTTTGGATGCAGTAATTGCAGAATAACTGCAGTTATACTGCAGTTGAACTGCAGTTATACTGCACCTACACTGCAAAACTACTGCAGTAGAAAAAACAGTGTTATTTTGGACGCAGTATTTGCAGCATACTGTTGTTATACTGCACTCTGACTGCAGTTAAACTACAGTGTACTCTGACTGCAATCTTTTTTTGTAAGGGTTGGTTTTGTTGGGTGTCTACTTTGAGAAATGACTTTATTGTTGCGTTCTCATATACTTTTATATCAGCTCTCTGTTTCATGCACTGAACATTGAGCTTGTTTAAAAACAATGTAGGTGGGGGTTGAATCAATTCTACATAACCCAAATGTAGCCTACATGATCGTCACACATTATATAATGTCAACAAGCTACATAAGCACCTAACAGCTGGGGTTTTATGACCATAATATTATGGGAAAGTAGCATTTCTGTCCATTTGTCTCTAAAGACGTGTTTGCCCTTATCTGGGTGTCCAAGGAGACCAATAACAAACGGATCTGTGGATTGCCTAATCGAAGACTTCACACTCAGATAGAAAATAAAAGCACTATCTCCTCAAACTCATTGTTGACACAGTCGGTCGGGGATGCTGGACACTGGACAAAGAGGGAGACAGCACGTTAGCGCTGTAGAGATGGCCACTGAAGAGAACCAAATGGTCCTGTCTCTCCTCTGTGCCTTTGGGACCTGGTACAACAGCTCTGGCCACGCTGAGAGACATAGCAGAATCTCCTCTGAGACCAGCGGCAACACCTCAGACACTACAAACACTACTACCAACTCCTTCCAGAGGCAGGTGGAGCTGTTCACCCGCGAGTGGCACGTCTTCCTGCCTCCACGCCACTCCAGGGCCATGCATGTTTGCCCCATCCTGGGCTTCCTGGCGGTTTCCCTGGTGATTCCAGTCATCCTCACCCGAATCCTGACCAGGTGAGTCACCCCAATTCCAAAATGGACCCTTAACCCCTACCCCCTAAGTTTGTAGATGGGATGCATGGGTGTGATGGTGTGTAGATCTGATGGACAGGTGTGAGCAGTTTCACCTAGCTAGTCAGCAGACTGGTAAGGCTACTGCTTTATACAATGCTTTCAGATCTACTTAAGCGCAGAAGGCTTAGGGCACGTGTCCAACTCATTCCACGGAGGGCTGAGTGTCTGCAGGTTTTCACTCCTCCCTTGTACTTGATTGATGAATTAAGGTCACTAATTAGTAAAGGAACTCCCCTCACGTGGTTGTCAAGGTCTTAATTGAAAAGAAAAACCAAAAACCTGCAGACACCATGGATTTGAAACCCCTGGGTTAGGGTAAGGTTGATTTGGAGTTAGGCATATGTAGCATTCATCATCATCATCATCATCATCATTGTCCTCCTTCTCCTCCTAGCCCCTGGATGCGCCAGGAGACCCGCTATCTCCTCCTGGCCAATGCATTGCTAAGCGACATGCTGTTCATGTCGCTGTACATGGTGAGCGCCTGTCTGAACGCGACGGGCGTGCTGATGTCAGAGTGGGCGTGCGCTACCATCCTCTTCCTGCTGGGGGTGCTGTACTGCGCTGGGATCCTCAGTAACAAGGCCATGGTGCTGGACACATCACTGGCCGTGATGGCTCCACTTCGATACTACGCCCTGTGGCCCATCTCCAGGTAATGGGAACACGGGCTGGGAGAGTTTTGTCAGTACTTCTTATGACTTCACTGTATGATGTAATAATGGATGGAGTTTAGAGAAACCGTTATTTATCTTCCATCTTTCCTCTCTCTCCCTCTCCCTGCCTCTCTCTCATATCTGTCTCTCCTCTCCTCTCTGTAGGACGAGGAGGGCGATCGCTGGTATCTGGGCTGTATCTGTGTTCTTACCAGCAGCGTCTGTAGGGGTGTTGGTGTGGTACCACTCTACTGGACCCTGCTCCCTGCACATCTGCTCCCTGCCCCTCTTCCTGGTCCTCACCGTCAGCCAGTCCACTCGCATGCAGGTGGCTCTCAGTCAATCAATCAAGCAATCAATCAACAAAGCAATCGCAGTGGAGATTACTGTGTAAACCAGGGGTAGGCAACCCTGGTCCTGGAGTGCTTCATGTTTTTGATTTAACTGACCTGGAAGACCAGGTGTGTTGAATTTAGGCAATCACTGAACCGATCAATTAGCTCAGTTGGTCTGGTGTGGTGCCTAGTTGGAACAAAATCCTGCAGTACCTGCGGCATCCCAGGAACAGGGTTGCCTACCCCTGATGTAAAAGAGAGTGGAGTGTTGTAGAGAATCGAAGGACCATGAATGTAATAAGAAACCTTAAGGCCGGTAGCAATCACTACAGAATGTCCAGTCAGAACAAGGATGAGGCGGGTGTTCAGGTTAAGGGGAGTTTAATGGAATAAGATGTTCACATCCACACAAATCTGACCACTCATGGTTCAGATAACATATGTGGTTCTGAAAGGAAAGCGGAGAAAGAAAATGTAGACAATAGCACTGCTATAATATGAATGCCATGGCTGTATAAGCTAGCACAGGTAAGTATATAACAGCAAGGGCTATACACTACAGCAGGCATAAGGCCTAGTCACATGGCAATAGACTACACAACCTATTAGACTTGTACAGTTGTGGTCAAAAGTTTTGAGAATGACACAAATATTAATTTTCACAAAGTCTGCTGCCTCAGTTTTTATATGATGGCAATTTGCATATACTCCAGAATGTTATGAAGAGTGATCAGATGAATTGCAATTAATTGCAAAGTCCCTCTTTGCCATGAAAATGAACTTAATCCCCAAAAGACATTTCCACTACATTTCAGCCCTGCCACAAAAGGACCAGCTGACATCATGTCAGTGATTCTCTCGTTAACACAGGTGAGAGTGTTGACGAGGACAAGGCTGGAGATCACTCTGTCATGCTGATTGAGTTAGAATAACAGACTGGACGCTTTAAAAGGAGGGTGGTGCTTGAAATCATTGTTCTTCCTCTGTTAACCATGGTTACCTGCAAGGAAACACGTGCTGTCATCATTGCTTTGCACAAAAAGGGCTTCACAGGCATGGATATTGCTGCTAGTAAGATTGCACCTAAATCAACCATTTATCGGATCATCAAGAACTTCAAGGAGAGAGGTTAAATTGTTGTGAAGAAGGCTTCAGGGCGCCCAAGAAAGTCCAGCAAGCGCCAGGACCGTCTCCTAAAGTTGATTCAGCTGCGGGATCGGGGCACCACCAGTGCAGAGCTTGCTCAGGAATGGCAGCAGGCAGGTGTGAGTGCATCTGCACGCACAGTGAGGCGAAGACTTTTGGAGGATGGCCTGGTGTCAAGAAGGGCAGCGAGGAAGCCACTTCTCTCCAGGAAAAACTTCAGAGACAGACTGATATTCTGCAAAAGTTACAGGGATTGGACTGCTAAGGACTGGGATAAAATAGTTTTCTCTGATGAATCCCCTTTCCGATTGTTTGGGGCATCCGGGAAAAAGCTTGTCCGGAGAAGACAAGGTGAGCACTACCATCAGTCCTGTGTCATAACAACAGTAAAGCATCCTGAGACCATTCATGTGTGGGGTTGCTTCTCAGCCAAGGGAGTGGGCTCACTCACAATTTTTCCTAAGAACACAGCCATGAATAAAGAATGGTACCAACACATCCTCAGAGAGCAACTTCTCCCAACCATCCAAGAACAGTTTGGTGACGAACAATGCCTTTTCCAGCATGATGGAGCAACTTGCCATAATGCAAAAGTGATAACTAAGTGGCTCGGGGAACAAAACATCGAAATTGTTGGTCCATGGCCAGGAAACTCCCCAGACCTTAATCCCATTGAGAACTTGTGGTCAATCCTCAAGAGGCGGGTGGACAAACAAAAACCCACAAATTATGAAAAACTCCAAGCATTGATTATGCAAGAATGGGCTGCCATCAGTCAGGATGTGGCCCAGAAGTTAATTGACAGCATGCCAGGTCGGATTGCAGAGGTCTTGAAAAATAAGGGTAAACACCGCAAATATTGACTCGTTGCATAAACTTAATGGAATTGTCAATAAAAGCCTTTGACACTTATGGAATGCTTGTAATTATACTTTAGTATACCATAGTAACATCTGACAAAAATATCTAAACACTGAAGCAGCAAACTTTGTGAAGATCAATACTTGTGTCATTCTCAAAACTTTTGACCACGGCTGTACACATGAAACTCAGGCAAATGTGCTCAAATAAACATTACAGTAATGTTGAAATGTATACATAATATAAATACAATGAGCATGAGTGATATATTGAATAGAAAATAGCCTGGCACCATAAATGAGAAATGCTAATAAACGGCTAATCGCTAACAGTCATGCTAAAATGCTCATGCATTCCAACGCAAAATGCTAACGGTAGTGCTAACGCTATCAGGAGCGCGAGCTAGCTAACAAGCTCAACACACGGTAATTATAGACCACAAAACTTAGCTCCACATAATATGACACAGGTCTCAAGGCATTTACGTTTAGATGCACGCTCAATTAAACATCAGACATACAGGGATTCAGTCCACAGGAGGAAAAGTTCACCAGGAGGGCAAACTGTGGAAATTATCATCAGGATTGGGAAAGCACGTTTCTGGCCACACAGCGTGCTGGGTCATAGACTAACTGAAACCGAAGCCCCGGGAATCAAGGCCACTGATAGGCTGAACGAGATGTGGTGATAATTATTTGTCGTGACATTAACCAATAAGACAATAACAAAAGTGGGGGTCCTTTGAATGGGAGACTAAGCTGCCTGACTAGAACTAATCAAGGGATGGCTAGAATCAGCTGACTGCAGCTGGCCGTTTTAACACCTGATGTAAACCTAAACAATAATTACATTCTAGAGTGAGAAGGTTTATGTATATTACAATTTTATTACTTTGGTATAATATCTACTTTATGTATTGTAAAGTGAAACCAATATCTGTTTTTGCACACTATTGGATTCTTTTTCAGTACATTACATTGTCATTCTCAGGTGTCCATGCTGCTGACAGTAACAGGCATCCTCCTCATCCTGCTCCTGGTCTTCTCTGGCTATGTCGTTCTGTACTATCGCACCCGCATGTCTGGCGTGTGGAGAGGAGAACGCTCCTCCCGGGCCAAAGGCACATTCCTCATCCACTACCTCCACCTCTTCCTGTCCTTCCTGCCCATGTTGGTGCTTCTCATCAAGCTACTGCTCTACTGCCACCTTGATGCCCTGGACCTGCGTGCCAACCTGTGGGTGTCCCTGGTGGTGTGTAACATCCTCCTGGTGCTCCCCAAGGCCCTGGCTCCCTACCTTTACGGCTTCAGGTACAGAGACCTGTGTGAGGCCCTGTTGGCCTTTTATGGGCTGAAGCGGCCCACCGCCATCTCGCCTGTCATGTGAGCTTTGGATGAAGGGGGCTACGGGAGAAAGATAATACAATAAAATATTTTCCTGTACATATAAGAATATTAGCACAGAAGAAGAATTGGGGAGATGGGTTGCTTGTCACACTTTTCACTCTGGTGTGTATTTCTCAGCATCAGTATATCTTACAAGACTCTTTTCAATATTAGGAGAAATACCAAGGTCTTGAGTTGAAATGGGGACCATTTTATCCTCATATCTTATTCAAACATGGAGTTATAAGCCATTAAACACACTCTGTCCTCTTGACAACCAGTCCCTTCCCAGGGTTGCCTGTCAGGACAGTATAGGGTTGGTTGTCAGGACAGTATGGGGTTGGTTGTCAGGACAGTATGGGGTTGGCTGTCAGGACAGTATGGGGTTGGTTGTCAGGACAGTATGGTGTTGGTTGTCAGGACAGTATGGGGTTGGTTGTCAGGACAGTATGGGGTTGGTTGTCAGGACAGTATGGGGTTGGTTGTCAGGACAGTATGGGGTTGGCTGTCAGGACAGTATGGGGTTGGTTGTCACACAGTATGGGGTTGGTTGTCAGGACAGTATGGGGTTGGCTGTCAGGACAGTATGGGGTTGGTTGTCACACAGTATGGGGTTGGTTGTCAGGACAGTATGGGGTTGGTTGTCAGGACAGTATGGGGTTGGTTGTCAGGACAGTATGGGGTTGGTTGTCAGGACAGTATGGGGTTGGTTGTCAGGACAGTATGGGGTTGGTTGTCACACAGTATTGTGTTGGTTGTCAGGACAGTATGGGGTTGGTTGTCACACAGAATGGGGTTGGTTGTCAGGACAGTATGGGGTTGGTTGTCAGGACAGTATGGGGTTGGTTGTCAGGACAGTATGGGGTTGGTTGATTGTCACACATTATGGGGTTGATTGTCACATAGTATGGGGTTGGTTGTCAGGACAGTATGGGTTGGTTGTCACACAGTATGGGGTTGGTTGTCAGGACAGTATGGGGTTGGTTGTCACACAGTATGGGGTTGGTTGTCAGGACAGTATGGGGTTGGCTGTCAGGACAGTATGGGTTTGGTTGTCACACAGTATGGGGTTGGTTATCAGGACAGTATGGGGTTGGTTGTCAGGACAGTATGGGGTTGGTTGTCATGACATTATGGGGTTGGTTGTCAGGACAGTATGGGGTTGGTTGTCACACAGTATGGGGTTGGTTGTCAGGACAGTATGGGGTTGGTTGTCATGACAGTATGGGGTTGGTTGTCAGGACAGTATGGGGTTGGTTGTATGTAAGTATAAATAAATAAGTATAAATAAATTCTACATAGTTGTCACAATGTTTGCCTTTTGTTTTTCAGCAACAATTGAACCAATTTACAAAAAAGTAAAACCTTCATTTGAAAAAAAGTAAAGGCTTTCTTTATTGAACAATATTTCCATCTAACAGGGTCCTGGTTGTCACAATGTTTGCCTTTTGTTTTTCAGCAACAATTGAACCAATTTACAAAAAAGTAAAACCTTCATTTGAAAAAAAGTAAAGGCTTTCTTTATTGAACAATATTTCCATCTAACATAATAAAAATAAATAAGTATAAATAAATTCTACATAGTTGAATATTTGCTTCGACATTGTAGTTCTTACTCCACTCAAATCGTCATATCAATGCTTAATAAAACAAACAGTAACCATCTGATATTTGGATGAAAATTACATATTTTTTAAAGTTAAAAAAAGTAAAGCTGTAAACATTTGTGTTAACTAAATTTTTTGTTGAAAAAATAATTTTTCAAACAGGAACAGGTGTGTGTGTGCGTCTGAAATGATCATAGATGTCAAAGTTTCACAAGTTTGGAAAGCACAACAGAGTACAGTACAGAAAAGTAGAGTGTATTCGATACAGTACAGCACAGTATACAGTAGAGTACAGTACAGCAGAGTACAGTACAGTAGAGTTTAATTAAGCAGAGTACAGTACAGTATATAGTAGAGTACAGTATAATAGAGTTCAGTACAGTAGAGTTCAATTAAGCAGAGTACAGTACAGTATATAGTAGAGTACAGTATAGCAGAGTACAGTACAGTAGAGTTCAATTCAGCAGAGTAAGTTACAGTAGAGCACAGTATACTGTAGAGTACAGTACAGTAAAGAAAAGAAAAGTAGAGTGTATTCAGTACAGTACAATACAGTAAATAAACTAAAAGTAAAGTATAGTTCAATTCAGTACAGTAGAAGTAGAGTACTTTCAGTATTATATTCTACTGTATTCGACAGAATTAAACGTGACTGTACTGTACTCTAATGTACTGTACTCTACGGAATTAAACGCAACTGTACTGTACTGTACTCTAATGTACTCTACTCTACTCTACGGAATTAAACGCAACTGTACTGTACTGTACTCTAATGTACTAAACTTTCGTCTATGTAATTAAACTCAACTGTACTGTACTGTACTCTAATGTATTGTACTCTACTCTGCTGAATTAAACTCAACTGTACTGTACTGTACTCTAATGTACTGTACTGTACTCTATTGAATTCAACTGTTCTGTACTGTAGTGGATGGCCGTGGAAGATCTTCCAGCCAGAACTGTCAATAGGCTAACTGAAATGTTTTGTTTTGTTTATAAGAGCGTCTTTGAGATTCTTGCTGTACTGAAAAGCGTTATACAAATTAAATGTGTTATTATTATTAATTTGCTCTACTGTACTGTACTCTACTGAATTACACTGTACTGTACTGACCTCTACTGTACTGTACTCCCCGTGTAGCTCAGTTGGTAGAGCATGGCGTTTGCAACGCCAGGGTTGTGGGTTCGATTCCCACGGGGGCCCAGTATGAAAAATGTATGCACTCACTAACTGTAAGTCGCTCTGGATAAGAGCGTCTGCTAAATGACTAAAATGTAAAATGTAAAATGTACTCTACTGAATTACACTGTACTGTACTGAATTCTACTGTACTCTACTGAATTACACTGTACTGAACTCTACTGTACTGAATTACACTGTACTGTACTCTACTGTACTGTACTCTACTGAATTACAGTGTTAAGGCTCTCTCCCGAGTGGCGCTGTGCCACTAGAGATCCTGGTTCGAGTCCAGGCTCTGTCGCAGCCGGCCGCGACCGGGAGACCCATGGCCGGCGCACAATTGGTCCAGCGTCGTCCAAGGTAGGGGAGGGTTTGGCCGGTAGGGATGTGGGTTCGTTTCCCACGAGGGGCCAGTATGAAAAAAATAAAAATATAATGTATGCATTCACTAACTGTAAGTCGCTCTGGATAAGAGCGTCTGCTAAATGACGTAAATGTAAATACTCTGCTGAATTAAACTCTACTGTGCTGTGCTGTGCTGTCCAAACTTGTGAAACATAGACGTCTTTTTAACATCTGGAAAATACGTTTTCTAGGCGTCTTTTCAACGTCATTTAGTTTACTGGTACATTGTTACAATGGGGATGGTTGTCAGATTATGAGAAGCAACCCCAACATCAATGCAAACACCATCCCCAACCATCCCCCCAATGCTAATTAAGATGCTAGTTACCACATGGCTTGACCTATAAGAAACTCACAAATAGGCTTGAAATAAAGCTCTCCCTTTCCTGTTTTCAATAAAATTATGTGTTAATGAATACTCCCATCATACAACTATTTATTAAAGAAATAACAAGCTATGAATATTTACTTTCACCCATGAAAAGTTATAATATTCCTCTCACCTCAATGTTTTGTGACCCTGACCTGAATTGACCACATGGATGACCTCTCCTATAGAGGACAACCATTTTAATCTTGAAATTATGACACAGCCTCCCTCTGGATTTGGAGTAATAATCACTGGGACAACCAACCCGTGAGACAACCAACCCCGGTCTCCTCTACTTTGTCCTTCGGGAAGTAATGATAGCTCAAATCCCCCATGCCAAGAAGAACTGTGTCCCACGAGTCTGTGACATAAACACTTTTGACATTAATTGACCAAGCTGCTTTCTCTGACTCTGTCATTTTCTGAATGGTTAGTTAACAGTGAGTATGTTTACATGCACACTAATAATTCGATATTAAACTGATTTTGGCAGATGGTCAACTATGGCATTAGTCATGAGTAGATAGATGTTGTAGTCCTCAAAGAGACCAGATAGGGAGTCAACAACATCTGGAATCCACATCTGTTGCTGGATGTTAAAGGAACAGTACCACAGGAAGTGGAGAAATGTTATCAAACTACTAATCTCGTTTAACCCAGAACTAAAATCTTGGTAATTTGGTCAGATACCTTATTATTTACCTAGTCTGTCCACAATATATTATGTAACAACCTACTTATCTATCAACTGTCATGTCAATGTAAACTAAAGGCAATACGTTTTTCGAAAATAATTTGGTCAAGAAATTGCTTTATTTTCTGTTCTTGATCACAATGCCACAATGTATATGCATTGAATATCCACTAGAGGGTAATGGTGTTTCAAAACTGATGTTGACACAAGGCATTGACGAGTTGGGAAAAAACGTTGAAAATGGGTCAGAGACCAAAAGTGAGGAAGTAGCTCTCTAAAGATAACTTTCCTTGGCTAAGTAGGATTGTGCAACATTGTTATGAAATTATGACATGATTCCTTTAACCCCTCCCCCTGTCCCCTACTGTAGAGATGATCTGCTGCAGCAGCATGTTTTGAACCGTTCTATCCACGTGCCCCATATCGGGTTACAAAGCATACCCTTTGTTTACCACATGGCTGAGCGTTATAAGGATCTTGACTGTTTATGTATCTTTAAAATTACAAAAAAATCAGGACAGTAGAATACAACACAACTATATGTCATTGACCAGAGTGTGCTTGTAAATCATGTAAATGGTTGTTTGTTTTCCATCCAATTTATATTGTAAACTCATTGTCAGCATTCAGCAATAAGGAAAGTTACTAAAGTATGTCTGATTTATACTATTCTGGTCTCTCAACTCATGATCATAAGTGACCCAATGAGTATAAATTAGACCTATAGCACTATCAGGCCATATCCTGCACTTTATTACATTCTTGTTGTTGACAAAAAAGTTTCCTGATTTTCTGAGAAAAAAAATTCTACATCAGGGAAGTTTTGTTTGCAAACAAAGGCCAGCCACGCGGAGGACAGAGGTACTTTGGGAAGTGCTGTTTTCTGATTGCACAACTGTAAAGCACAACCCCTTCTTATGAAATACACTACCCATAAGCACCAATAACTCCAGCTGACTGGGTCGGCATATTCTGAGGATGTGACATATATCTCGCTGTGATGTTTACAATTTGTTACAGTTCTTTGTCTCTGCGAGCATAACAAGTCAGGATGTCTAGAAAATAGAGAAATACATATTTTTCAGTTTTTTTTTTTTGTATAAATAAACGTATTTTTATCATACAATTTTTGGACCAATAATTTTCGGATACACATTTTCTTTCAACTTTCTTTTCTTTTTCCACTACTCCAAATAGCCGAGGCGGTTCATACGGAGACTTTTGCATAAGGAAGGTAAGGTACTTTAGTAAAAATAGCAAGTAATATATAACGTATATTCCAATACTCTCTTGTATTCAGTTGTGGCATTGGATTTTTGGTCAACATACTGTATGCCTTCATTTTGTTGGTCTAAGCGTAAAGGCGCACTGTTCAAGGTTTCCGAGAATAGGTCATCGATTTTTGGCTGATGAGACACAATAGAAAAGGCTACCATCTATAGCAGATATCACGGGTTTGTAACTTTTTTGGAGTTGTTATTGTACATGCGTTTTATTTTAAACATTTTGACAGTCATAATACACCTATTGCTTCATCAATATTGACATTTGATCATTATAATAATGTTCGATTCCATGCTGCATAACATAGATTCTGTCAATCCTGATCAGAATTTAATATGCTCAACATTTTTGTGATTTGCTTGTTTATTGTGCGTAAATACGTGTATATGACCATTCCCATTTTAGAAATCACCTAGTCTAATCTCTCAAAAAAGACGCGACAAGAAGACGAGGTCACTGTGGCTATATAAGAGATGCAATAGCTACAGAGAACACTTTACTATGGCAGGACTGAACTCCAATGGAGTGGAGTTTAGTCCGCTAACTTTGTTGTTGTCTTTATAGCCTAGCTACACAGGTCAAAGAAGGCACTGCCACTTGCAACCCTGTCCTTTGTGTTGCTTAATTACTAGGAGGTGCTGCGGCTGCGGACTAGGATAACTCACACAAACAGTTGTGTGTTTTGTTCCGCTTGTACGTCTCAACCGCCAGGTTAAATATAGCTCGGATGAGAATGACCACATTCATCAGATAGCCAGACCGGTGCGCTGCGGTTATTTACCACCTCTGCTTAGTAACCGCACGCACGTGACCTGAGTGAAGAGTGCACGCTGGTGCCTGAAAGACATCATGATGAGACAATGTCAACTTCTTTATCATTATGTAAAAACAAGCAGGTTCTCATGGCAGAATGAGACAGTGAAGGAATTAATTTCCCCTCTGAATTAAATAGATGGTTTGAGATAGTAGGCCTGGGGCTGTACACCTGTGTGTGTGCGTGTTCGCGTGTGTGTTCGTATAACATCTGTGCGCTGAAGACATACTACGCATTATACCTGTTTTATGCTCCAAACTTGCCATTCTCTGGAGGTGAAAAAAGATGACTCAGACTCAGGAGTGACCCCGAGGCTCTCTCCCAGAATTGATGATAATCTAGTTTGCCATTAATCTGGTTGGCATTAATCTGGTTTGGCAGTCTGTCTGTTTCAAAGACTATGCCCCTAGGACCCACAGTTAGAGCATCACTGTTGAAAAGACTACAGGCCTGGCTTCAACAGGCTTCGCAGATTGCTCACTGATAAAAGCATGATGAGGTGATGCCTTTCTTTTCTTCTCCTAGTTTCCTTCAAAACAAACATGATTGATGTACCGTTGCACCACAACCTTTCTAGCTCTATTGTCCTTGTGATTACTGGCCTTTTCAACTGTAGTACTATGGCCCAGGGCACATCTGCTTCAGTACAGAGACAGAGGAAGTGGTTAGTAGATATGTGCATATGCAGGGCCGGCTCTAGCCTTTCGGCAAAGTTAATTTCCTGCAATACAACATATTTTGAGTGTAGAGAAAATGTTGCAGTTTTAAAGCAAGTTTTCTGCAATTTTACACATTTTACCATGGGGCGTAGAGAAAATGTTGCAGTTTTAAAGCAAGTTTTCTGAAATTCTACACATTTTGTAATGACTTATGCCATGTTAATATGATATTTGAGAATTACAAACAAAATCAATCGAGGCCCCCTGGAGGTCAGGGCCTCTGGGCACAGTATTTGACCATAATTAGATAGCTGGCTAGACTAACTACCAATCTAAACATTGTTAGCTGATATGCTGACTGTCAGTGACTGACATAACAAGAGAACAACTGCTGATGCACAACCACGTTTTGAAATGGCACCTGGTGTGTTCTACTATTCTTACTCTCAATAGTAAGTTGAGACCCCACTGAGTTCTAAAAATAAAAAAAATAAAAATATTTTGTATGTCGCTTATGCCTGGAAGCGGCCCTGTGTGAATGGCTCAAGTTTATAAGCCCTCAAAACTACAACTTTTCTTCTACCCTGAAGACAGTGGAATTGTTAGTACAACTAGTTTTCTCTCTCTGAAGCTCAAAGCAGGCTGTTTCCCATGTGACTTCTTTATGACTATTGCCTCTGGAGAGTACTTGGTTTCTCCATTTCGTCACAGCAGTGGTTCAAGTTCAGTAGTTAAGTTCAACTTCAAGTGACTTGTATAACTTGATTTGTACTTATATATAACGATTGTAAGATTTGATCTAGAGCTACATATGCTTATAACACGTCTATAAAACATGCACAATCAGATCTACTGTTCCTTAGTGTATATCACCACATGTAACATGATCCGGTATCCGGTCGGTCTAACCTTATTTCCTGTTGTCCCTCCCGGTATCCGGTCGGTCTAACCTTATTTCCTGTTGTCCCTCCAGGTATCACATAGGTCTATAGGGCAGCAGCCATGGTGTTGATCCTGGGCAGACGGCTCAACAGGGAGGACTCTGGGACCAGGGACTCCCCCGCCGTCAAACGAAAGGTGCTCACTAAACCCACACATTTTATCACAACTCAGAGTTCTTACTAGTCCTGATAAGTGTTTTGAAGTGCAATATGTATCAATTATTTCTCCAGTGACAAATAAAAACATACTAAAAACAAATTTTTCCAAGAAGCAAAACAAACTGAACATGGCCAAGACATTACATTTTACATTTTCGTCATTTAGCAGACGCTCTTATCCAGAGCGACTTACAAATTGGTGCATTCACCTTATGATAGCCAGTGGGACAACCACTTTACAATATATCAAATCTATATATATATATATTTTTTTTTGGGGGGGGGGGGGGGGGTATAAGGATTACTTTTATCCTATCCCAGGTATTCCTTAAAGAGGTGTCTCCGGAAGGTGGTGAGTGACTCCGCTGTCCTGGCGTCGTGAGGGACCTTGTTCCACCATTGGGGTGCCAAGACCCTCAACACCTTCAGTTTATCACTTTTGACTGTAGATTAAAAGTTAAAGAGTAGGCCTTTAAAATGAAACTCATTCTTCTCATCCCTCCAAGGTGTTCGAAGTGGACTCCAAAACTCTGACCGGTAATGAAGTTCTGGACTTCTCCTCCGGCTCCTCCCACTCGGAGGCCATCTTGCAGGTGTTCAACGAGTTCCGCGACAGCCGCCTCTTCACTGACGTGGTCATCAGCGTGCAGGGCCGCGAGTTCCCCTGCCACCGTGCAGTGCTCTCCGCCTGTTCCTCCTACTTCCGCGCCATGTTCTGCAACGACCACCGCGAGTCGCGTGAGATGCTGGTGGAGATCAACGGCATCCTGGCCGAGGCCATGGACTCTTTCCTCAGCTACGTCTACACGGGCCGCGCCAAGATCACCACCGACAACGTGCAGTTCCTCTTCGAGACCTCCAGCCTCTTCCAGATCTCCACGCTCCGCGACGCCTGCGCCAAGTTCCTGGAAGACCAACTCGACCCCTGCAACTGCTTGGGCATCCAACGCTTCGCCGATGCCCACGCTCTGAAACAGCTGGCCAGCCGCTGCCGCTCGTACGCCCTGGCCAACTTTCCTGACGTGGCCCAGCACGAGGAGTTCCTGGACCTGAGGAGAGATGAGTTGGAGGAGTACATCTGCAGTGACGAACTGACCATCGGGAAGGAGGAGGTGGTGTTTGAGGCGGTGATGCGCTGGGTGTACCACAGTGTGGAGCCCCGGAGGCCCGTGCTTAAGGACCTGCTGCACCACGTCCGGCTGCCCCTGCTGCACCCCAACTACTTTGTCCAGACAGTGGAAGGAGACCAGATCATCCAGACGGCGCCAGAGTGCTACCAGCTCCTCCACGAGGCCCGGCGGTACCACGTACTGGGCAACGAGATGATGTCCCCCAGGACCCGCCCACGCAGGTACAGTGCAGGGGATGTTGGGAGGTGTAGTTCAGAGACTTGATCAGTCAATCAATTCAATAGAACTGTATTGTTCCTCAAGGGGAAATTGATTTGGCACAGCTTTTGGGATAGAACAATTCAACAGATCTAGGTAGGGCAGAGTTCACCTCATGTCTTCAAATAGTCCTCTATTTATTGTAAGGCCCTGAAGGCACTAGGGCCCACTCAGATATGAGGAAGTGTTGTGACTGAACACGGTACAGTTCCTTCTTCCCTGCAAGTCAACTGGAAGACAGATTATATGTCATCTCTAATTCCTCTTGGCTCATCACTCATCTGTCACAATCATTTTATGGGGATTAACTCTAATCCTAAAAAGAAGGATAGGAAATGTCTGTTTGCAAACAAAAACCACTGCCACTTTGCTCTCAGCTCAGGTAAAGAACCACCCACCTTTGTCTCTGTGAGGAGAAAGATGAGAGAGAGAGAGAGAGAGAGAGAGAGAGAGAGAGAGAGAGAGAGAGAGAGAGAGAGAGAGAGAGAGAGAGAGAGAGAGAGAGAGAGAGAGAGAGAGAGAGAGAGAGAGAGAGAGAGAGAGAGAGAGAGAGAGAGAGAGAGAGAGAGAGAGAGAGAGAGAGAGAGAGAGAGAAAGAAAGAAAGAAAGGGATAAGACAGAGATGAGTGAAAGATAAGAGGAAGAATGTCAGACTCAGTATTCCACTGTTTTCTCCTCCACAGTAGATGGTTTTGGGTTACAACATGAATGTGTGCCTGCAGTGTTATTGTGCAGACACAGAGGTTTGTTTTATAGTCATGTTTTGTAATGAAATTGTGTCATGAGGTGGAAGAGCTTGTCCATACACATTCCAGTTTTTCTGCCAGAATAACGGCTATGTTGCAAGCCTTTGTAGCCTTAACCATTCGTACATTGGGTCTTGTTTTAATAGCAGTAGTGAAGCAGCGAGTCACATACAGCCCCGTTTTGTTTGTGTACGATATACATAGGATCATATGAGTGTGTGTGATGAGTTCATCCACAGAGAATGTTCTGGACGTGTCTTTATGTATTCTGTGTTACATGTTAGAGTATGTGTGATGAGTGTTAGCAGATCAGTTCAACTGGTCTTTAAAGCCACATAGACACGTCTGCTTTTTTAGACGTCACTGGTTTCAACAGTGCTTTTCTCCTGTCACTGGTTTCAACAGTGCTTTTCTCCTGCCTGCGGAGTTGTCTGGGTTAAGTATTATTTGACGCTGGGTGCCAGTTAGCTAGCAGGGAGGTGACGTGTCTCTCTCAAGAGTACCGTGTCAGTATCCAGGCAGATCAGAACTGGCGTGGAGCCTGCCGTCTGTCTGTGTCTGTCTGGGTCTGTCTGGGTCTGTCTGTCTGTGTCTTTCTGTGTCTGTCTGTCTGTCTGTCTGTGTATGTGTCTGTCCGTGTCTGTCTGTGTCTGTCTGTGTCTGTCTGTCTGTCTGTCTGTCTGTCTGTCTGTCTGTCTGTCTGTCTGTCTGTCTGTCTGTCTGTCTGTCTGTCTGTGTCTGTCTGTCTGTCTGTGTCTGTGTCTGTGTCTGTGTCTGTGTGTGTAGCCCCAGGACCCCTAGTTCCAGCTCTTGCCAACAGATGCATGCCATCACCAACTTTCAGCCCCCAACAGGGCCCCCATCTCTGGGGAAAGCCTGGGGCTCTGAATGCTCTCTGTGGATCACTCACCTGAGTTTAGCTCCACACACCCCTGACCTCAGCTTCTTACCTATGACCTGCACTCGTCATTACCAGTGCTGTGTCTAAACAGAAAGGGGGAATGTAGGGGAAAGGTATGGGGAAAGTGTAAGAAAACATGTTGTTGGCTAGCAAATTGACTCCCTGTATAAATCAAGGTTAAATGTCATTGAGTTTGATTTAGAGTTAGGATATTCTGAAGTTTAATTATAAAGGATTAAGGATTCTTGACAGTACCACATAGTGTGGAGTTGCAGTGAATCGCTCCCCCCAACCGAAGGAAATCATGTCATAGCCCTGGCATGCACTTTCCAAACAGTGAGGCAGATAGAGAAGCATTCAGTTGGTTTATTGAGGTCATTGATATTCAGTGGTCTTTAGTAGGTTATTTCTGTTGTTATGAAGAATGTGTATTTTGAGTCTTTTGCCAGGTAGACAAGTACAATCATGTGAATAAAGTATGACATATTACACGTTGTGAATTACCAGTCTATAGCTGTGCAGCGTACTGCCTTCTCTTTTTCACTCTAGTCATAAATCAAACTGACTGGCCTGTATTGTGGTGTTGCTTAGTTGTATCTCATTGCTGTCTCGTTTTCCCACAGTCACCTGCATTGTGTATGTTCCTCTGGAGTTGTGCTGTGTTGTGTAATGTTGCTATGTGTAGTCTTTCTGTGCTGTCGTCTTATTTCTCCACAGCGACTAGTGTTAGGTTTATTTTGATGAGTCTTGTTACTCTATTGTTGGTTTATTCTCTCTCTCTCTTTCTCTCTCTCTCTTTCTCTCTCTCTCTCTCTCTCTCTCTCTCTCTCTCTCTCTCTCTCTCTCTCTCTCTCTCTCTCTCTCTCTCTCTCTCTCTCTCTCTCTCTCTCTCTCTCTCTCTCTCTCTCTCTCTCCCCTCCTTCCTCCTTCCCTCTATCTGCAGGTCAACAGGCTTCTCAGAGGTGATCGTGGTGGTGGGGGGCTGTGAGAGGGTGGGAGGGTTCAACCTGCCCTATACAGAGTGTTACGACCCTGTGACGGGAGAGTGGAAGTCCCTGGCCAAGCTCCCAGAGTTCACCAAGTCAGAGTACGCCGTCTGTGCCCTGCGTAACGACATCCTGGTCTCAGGTGAGCTCCTCGTCTGTTGGCTGACAGTCTGCCATCCTAAACAAGGATTAGTCATGGAATATGTCATCATGAATTGGTTATGTCAAGAAAGAGATCAGGAAATGCCAGGAAGTATACATGGGAGCCATCTACTTTAATTGGTTAATTGTAGTAACATCCTTCCCTTGTATCATCTGCTTAATGACCACAGATAGCTAGAATGATTGGATAGGGCTCTACCTATCACTATAACCTATGCTACCAGTCCAGATGGCCATTAATAGAGACAGGAATCGCTGGTCCGACCAGGAAAAAATGAAAAACTCAGTCATTCAAGAAAGGAGACCAGCTAAGGGAATAATTATTTTACAGCCTATTGAGACACACAGCTGTAGAGTACTCAGATATGTCTTCCCTCTCTGTGGAGTGAAGAAAAGGGAGTAATGTAATGTAATGTTAGCCATGTGTTTTTTGTTTTTTTATAAGAGGAAAATGTGAGAGCAACATCTGGACACACTCTGCAGGCGCGGTGCCCAGGGAGGCCCTTATTGGCCAGCTCACTCATTCCATCTTTTCCCATTGGCCAAGAGTCAGGGTCACACGGCTCTTTGTGCTTTATAGCTTTCGAGGATAAAATTGCTCATAAATGCTGATCTATGGTCAGTCTGAGTCTTACCCTCTAATGGTTGAGGTTAGGGTTTACGGAAGGTAAGCTGATCCTAGATCTGAGCCAATGAGGAACTTCTACCCAGGGCTTTTATAGCCATTTGACCGGGCTGATTAATACTGGGAAAAGTGTGCTGACCAAGTGTGGCGCAAACTGCCCTTTTTAAAGCCTCAGTGGGCCCAAGTTTAACAGGGCATCAGTAGGATAACGTCATCTACAGTCCCTGATGAAAACAGAACGGGTTCCAATGTAATACCAAACCTCAGGCTTTCCCTGTAAGTTCACAGTCTGGCCTTGAGGGAAAGAGTTCAGTGTTTATGTCTTGTGCTCTACATGTCCTCACGTGTGCGCTATCAATCTACCCGCAAGCCATGCCTGGAAATGTCAACATATTGTCCCCCTCCCTCCCTCCCTCCCTCTCATATCTCTTGCTCTCTCTCTTTCGGTCACTCATTCCTCCTCTTATTATTTATTACCCTCTCTCATTCTTCATTGGTCTTTCTCTCTCCCCATTAGTTCTACTAGTTTCTTTCCCTTTCCCCTCCTTTCTTTCTCTAACTTTATCTACAACATTTTCCCCCTTTATTGCCCCTCTCTCTCTCTCTCCCTCTGTCCCTCTCTCTCTCTATCCCGCCCTCTCTCTCTCTCTCTCTCTCTCTCTCTCTCTCTCTCTCTCTCTCTCTCTCTCTCTCTCTCCCTCAGTCCCCCCCTCTCCTTTCCTCTCTCTCACCTTCTCTCCCTCTGTCCCCCCTTCTCTCTCTTCTTCCCTCTGTGGCTCTCACACACCTACTCTGGAGGGTGTCCATCAGTACAGCTGCAGTAAAGCCCAGTCTTCAATAGGATCAGAATGAGATGAACCGTGACTGTGACCATGACCCTAAACATCTTTCCCACAGTGACTGCATACTTCAGCTCTCAACACTCACTGTCAATGACCACAATATGACCAAACGGTTCACCTCTCTGCTCACCACTGTGGGTATCCTAACCTGAACTGATGTCAGTGGGAGATTTGGGTGGCCATTTGACCACATTAACCAACCCAACCAACGCTAATTTCACTGGATTCCTGCAAATCCAGAATTCCAGAACACACCAGTGATTGTATTTGACAGTAGTTGGAATGTTCAAAATAACTCAGAGATCGACCGTAATGATCTACTGTACTATACCTACATTTCTGAGAAAGCTGTCAAATAAATCACCTTTGCCTCCTGTGTCTCGGCATGCCCCTCTCCTTGACTTTTCCTAAGGGGTGTTTTTAACGTGACGGTCCGTCCTCCTGTGTAGGAGTTGATGCTCAGTAGGAACACTTCCTTCCTGTGAGAACAGACCTGGTTTGGAAGCTTAATGAGTAGGTTCAACATCATGGTGCACTTTGAAGTGTTTGAAGTTTATTTGTTTTGTTTTTTTGTCTTGAAAACTGGTTCTTATCATATGCTCTGTTTGTTATTTGGAGACAGACAGGAGCCAGAGGGTGGTAGTCTATAGAGATGGAGTAGAGATGGAGAGACCAATGTGATTATCAGTTGATTAGTAACAGTACCTTGACTGACTGACTGACAGACACCACTATTAGAGGGTTATATAATAGTCACATACCACTACCCACCACTCACACATAACAATGGCTGTTGACTATGACTTCATCTACTTTGTCCTATCCTCAGTCTTCACCTAAAATAATTCTCTGATGGAAGTCACATGGCATTATGTTTCAGCCAGCGTTTTCACAAAAAATTATTTTCTCAAAAAACGACTGGTTTCCACTATCCAGTCTATTCCTATGGGTGGACAGAAGGGGAATCAGAGGACTGGGACATACAGCATTGTCCATTGTTTGGTTTGTGTGACGTCAGGATCAAACACGAGCCTCTGTCTGTAGCCCCATCTGCCCAGTTGACAGCTGGCTGTTGATGTGTGGAGCATTTAATGATAGTAGTCACTCAGTGCCTCAGAGGTTTGTCTCAATGGACAACATGAATGCAACCAATAAACCGGCTTAGCTGAATACAAAAAAAGAAACCAACACATTTGTTTTTTTCTGGACAGCCTCTGAGGTCATGTTGCTGCTCGCTGCAGTACACAGCCAGCCTCTGAGGTCATGTTGCTGCTCGCTGCAGTACACAGCCAGCCTCTGAGGTCATGTTGCTGCTCGCTGCAGTACACAGCCAGCCTCTGAGGTCATGTTGCTGCTCACTGCAGGACACAGCCAGCCTCTGAGGTCATGTTGCTGCTCACTGCAGTACACAGCCAGCCTCTGAGGTCATGTTGCTGCTCACTGCAGTACACAGACAGCCTCTGAGGTCATGTTGCTGCTCCCTGCAGTACACAGACAGCCTCTGAGGTCATGTTGCTGCTCGCTGCAGTACACAGCCAGCCTCTGAGGTCATGTTGCTGCTCGCTGCAGTACACAGCCAGCCTCTGAGGTCATGTTGCTGCTCGCTGCAGTACACAGACAGCCTCTGAGGTCATGTTGCTGCTCGCTGCAGGACACAGCCAGCCTCTGAGGTCATGTTGCTGCTCACTGCAGTACACAGACAGCCTCTGAGGTCATGTTGCTGCTCGCTGCAGTACACAGCCAGCCTCTGAGGTCATGTTGCTGCTCGCTGCAGTACACAGACAGCCTCTGAGGTCATGTTGCTGCTCGCTGCAGGACACAGCCAGCCTCTGAGGTCATGTTGCTGCTCACTGCAGGACACAGCCAGCCTCTGAGGTCATGTTGCTGCTCACTGCAGGACATAGCCAGCCTCTGAGGTCATGTTGCTGCTCGCTGCAGTACACAGACAGCCTCTGAGGTCATGTTGCTGCTCGCTGCAGTACACAGCCAGCCTCTGAGGTCATGTTGCTGCTCGCTGCAGTACACAGACAGCCTCTGAGGTCATGTTGCTGCTCGCTGCAGGACACAGCCAGCCTCTGAGGTCATGTTGCTGCTCACTGCAGGACACAGACAGCCTCTGAGGCTCTATAGACACCCTTTCTTAATTATGGCTAAACACCCATTCTAAGACCAACAGACTGTGACGGATTGAGAAATAATTTCATTTCATTGTTAGAAGATAAGCTCTAGCAGTTGGAGCAGGTGTGGAGGAGTGAAATGAAGATGGGACTTCTGATCTTAATGTTTACCAGCTTGGCAATTATATTTGATGTATCATATATTGTCATTAAGACATGCATAATTATACTTGTCAATGTTATGAATATGTCTTTATGTCACCATAGGACTTATCATCTGGTTTTGTTGCTTCCCGCTGGGCACAGATGTCAATTCAATGTCTATTCCACGTTGGTTCAACGTGATTTCATTGAAATTAAGTGGACACAACGTTGATACAACCAGTGTGTGCCCAGTGGGATGTTATTGTTCATATTGTTGTTTTGGGATTCTGTTGAGGCTGAGTCTGGCTAACATGCATGACCCCCTGGTTAATCGTTTCTCCTCTACTCTCTCTCTCTCAACACAGCTTCACAAACACTGAACCATCTGTTTGTTTAGAAGAAATCAGTTTGCCCTGAGCCAGTAGGATGATTCTGATGAGGGTTTTCTTTCTGTGACACTCAGCATTCATGTCAATCTCCCAACATCTTCATATCAAGTCAGAGGGAACTCATGTACAGGGAAAAACTTGACCTATTTCATGACTTCTCTCAAAAACATAGAGTCATGTTAAACATGAAAACAGTCAAACATGATTTGTTGAACTGTCCGTTTACCCTGCATCTATTCCATTGTTTCTATTGTGTTAGCAAAAAAGTCCTGTTGGTTTAGTGATGTCTTTGTTTTCACAAGGATCAGTGGGGCCTTTTGATTGACTCAGGCTGTAAAGGAACAGCAGGCAGGTGCTGAGGGAGGGAGGGAGGGAGGGAGGGAGGGAGGGAGGGAGGGAGGGAGGAGAGAGAGAGAGAGAGAGAGAGAGAGAGAGAGAGAGAGAGAGAGAGAGAGAGAGAGAGAGAGAGAGAGAGAGAGAGAGAGAGAGAGAGAGAGAGAGAGAGAGAGAGAGAGAGAGAGAGAGAGAGAGAGAGAGAGAGCGAGAGAGAGGAATGGAAGGAGAGAGAGAGAGAGCAATCGAGCGAGTGATGAAGGGAAGGAGAGAGCGAGCGATAGCGAGAGGGAGAGAAAGAGGGAGGGAGTGAGGTGTTGTGTCAGAGCTTGCTAGCAACGTGTCTGCAACCTGGTTGGTTTAACTACACATGTTGTTGTTGCTTCTTGCTGAGGAGAAGAGAAAAAAAACAGTTCCTTAAAGTACATGTTTGCCCAGAGACAGGGAGTAGAGGAAATCATCCAACTGCTGCTTTATAAAGAAGTGTAATAGGCCAGGGTGTGTGTCTGTGTGTGTCTCTGTGTGTGTTTATGTGCTATACGTGTGTGTTGTAATTTCGTCTTTTTTTTATCAGGTTGCGTGTGTGTATGCGTGTGTTTTGTTTGCTTCGTGTCAGAGTAGACTGATTAGCAGGATTACCCATGAAGCCTAGCTCAAACTTTTAACTCAGATTAGACAGAGTCAGCTGTGCCTCACTAAATGTGACCTTGACATTTGAGCCCAAATACATAACCCATGCACAGTTTGGATGTTGTTCAAGATCAACTCAAGATCAACTTGGATTGAATTGGACAGATTTTAGGATTGATGCTTGCTTTGTTTTTTTTGTTGGTCTCAGACAAAACAGTTTTCAGATGAGTAAAAACAGCCGAAGAAGACAATGACAAGACAACACAATGACAAAGTTGAAACACTGTTGTAGTAGAGGTGGTTCGGTGAACTACACTCTCACAAGATGAGTCACCTTGCCTGAGACCTTTGTGCTACCTCCCAGTGTTAATGCCTAGGCTTTAGCTCATTGGGCTAACACCGACCAGAGTCACGCAGACTCAAGGCTAACAGTGTTGTGTGTGTGTGTGTGTGTGTGTGTCTGTGTTTGTGTGTGTGTGTGTGTGTGTTCCAGGGGGTCGTATCAACGGCAGAGACGTGTGGATGTACAACTCCCAGCTCAACCTGTGGATCAGAGTGGCTTCACTCAACAAGGGACGCTGGAGACACAAGATGGCCGTCCTACTGGGGAAGGTAAGCAGATGACCTAACCACCCTTTATTTACTAATCTTTCTGTTTATTGATGTATTCATTGTCCCCACGTTGAAATCGAGGAGGGGACTGTGGATCTGTCTCCGTCTGTTAGAACGTTTGTACGCTCGTCACACGCCATATCTCAGACAGTACTGGCCCGATTTTTACCAAACTTGTGTGAATGATGCATCCTGCCATAGAGATCCGGCATTTACAAAATTACACTGATTGGCCAGATGGTGACGCTTTAAAAAGCGATTGAAAATGCAAACTTTGAAAGGTCACGCCCCTCGCCCTGTTTGACCTAAAGTCATGACATTCGGTACATAGGTCCCTCTCCTCACAAGGAACACATTTGCCTCAGGGACCCATAAGATCCACCATGATGGATTTTTCGCCATTTAGAATGTTGTGAAAAACACTTAAAACTCTACTCCTCTGGCAGCGAAGGACCGATATTTACGAAACTTGATATGTGGCATCTATGGACCCTCAACGCAATATTTTCCAGACTGGTACCTAAAACAACATGGCCACTATTGACCAATAAACATTCACATGGACGTGGTCTGGCACATAAATGCATATAAATCAGTCACAGATATTTGTATTGTAACACAATTTGGTACGCATGTTGCAAACACTGTCAAGACCCAACATGTTGCCTTGTTATTCATTATAATTATTCATTATTCACTATGTATTCTTTATATATCCATTATCGTTCTCAATGCTGGGCAAAGTACATATACAGTGGCTTGCGAAAGTATTCACCCCCCTTGGCATTTTCCCTATTTTGTTGCCTTACAACCTGGAATTAAAATTGATTTTTTGGGGGTTTGTATCATTTGATTTACACAACATGCCTACCACTTTGAAGATGCAAAATATTTTTTGTTGTGAAACAAACAAGAAATAAGACAAAAAAACTGAAAACTATTCACCCCCCCCCCCAAGTCAATACTTTGTAGAGCCACCTTTTGCAGCAATTACAGCTGCAAGTCTCTTGGGGTATGTCTCTATAAGCTTGGCACATATAGCCACAGGGATTTTTGCCCATTCTTCAAGGCAAAACTGCTCCATCTCCTTCAAGTTGGATGGGTTCCGCTGGTGTACAGCAATCTTTAAGTAATACCACAGATTCTCAATTGGATTGAGGTCTGGGCTTTGAATAGGCCATTCCAAGACATTTAAATGTTTCCCCTTAAACCACTCGAGTGTTGCTTTAGCAGTATGCTTAGGGTCATTGTCCTGCTGGAAGTTGAACCTCCGTCCCAGTCTCAAATCTCTGGAAGACTGAAACAGGTTTCCCTCAAGAATTTCCCTGTATTTAGCACCATCCATCATTCCTTCAATTCTGACCAGTTTCCCAGTCCCTGCCGATGAAATACATAGTTTACGTTTACGTCATTTAGCAGACGCTCTTATCCAGAGCGACTTACAAATTGGTGCATTCACGTTATAGCCAGTGGGTTAACCACTTTACAATGTTTTTTTTTGTTTTTTTTTGGTGGGGGGGGGGGGGGGGGTGGTGTTACATTATCCTATCCCAGCTATTCCTTAAAGAGGTGGGGTTTCAAATGTCTCCGGAAGGTGGTGAGTGACTCCGCTGTCCTGGCGTCGTGAGGGAGCTTGTTCCACCATTGGGGTGCCAGAGCAGCGAACAGTTTTGACTGGGCTGAGCGGGAACTGTGCTTCAGCAGAGGTAGGGGAGCCAGCAGGCCAGAGGTGGATGAACGCAATGCCCTCGTTTGGGTGTAGGGACTGATCAGAGCCTGAAGGTACGGAGGTGCCGTTCCCCTCACAGCTCCGTAGGCAAGCACCATGGTCTTGTAGCAGATGCGAGCTTCAACTGGAAGCCAGTGGAGTGTGCGGAGGAGCGGGGTGATGTGAGAGAACTTGGGAAGGTTGAACACCAGACGGGCTGCGGCATTCTGGATGAGTTGTAGGGGTTTAATGGCACAGGCAGGGAGCCCAGCTGTCACGCCCTGGCTCTGGGGACACTGTTATGTTGAGCCAGGGTGTGTATTCTATGTTTGTATTTCTATGTTGGCCTGAGTGACTCCCAATCAGAGGCAACGAGTGTCAGCTGGTTGTCTCTGATTGGGAGCCATATTTAACTGTCTGTCTTTCACTTTGTGTTTGTGGTTTCTTGTTCGTGTTGGTTTGTGTTTAAACCATAGACGTCACGTTTTTTCGTTTGTTGTTTTGATCGTGTGATCATTTAATAAATATAATATGTTCACCTTCAACGCTGCACATTGGTCTCTCCCTGACGATCGTGACAGAAGAAACCACCAAAACCGGACCAAGCAGCGTGTCCAGGAGCCATCGCTAGCAGATCTCCGTGGCAACCTCGACTGGGTCAAGCCTAGTGAGGAGCAGAGAGGGTGGACTTGGGAACAGTTGAGGAAGAGCTTCGACTGGGTCAAGCCCATTGAGGAGCTGAATAGCGGGAGTTGGAGACAGAGGAGCGAGAGTTGGGCGAAAACGATAGAGGCCTGGCCCACGGGGAGGAGAGACCCCCAGAAATTTTTTAGGGGGGGGCTCACGACGTCGGGGCAGCAGGAGGCCGCGATAGAGCGGTCCAGCGGGTTGGCAGAGGAGGCCGCCAGGTTACGGGGGCCACTGGTCGAAGAGGGGATGGAAGGTGGAGAGGCACGGCGAGAGGTACTGGGGTGTGTTACCAGTCCGGTCCGGCCCGTTCCAGATCCCGGTGTAAGGCCAGTGGTGTGTGTCCCCAGTACGGTCCGGTCTGTTCCTGCTCCCCGCACCAAGTCTGTGGTGTGTTTCGTCAGCCCTGTCCGGCCCGTTCCTGCTCTCCGCACCAAGTCTGTGGTGCGCGTCGCCAGCCCAGTCCGGCCCATTCCTGCTCCCCGCACCAAGTCTGTGGTGCGTCTCGTCAGCCCGGCTCGGCCCGTTCCTGCTCCCCGCACCAAGTCAGTGGTGCGCTTCGTCAGCCCGGCTCGGCCCATTCCTGCTCCTCGCACCAAGTCTGTGGTGCGTTTCGTCAGCCCGGCTCGGCCCATTCCTGCTCCCCGCACCAAGTCTGTGGTGCGTTTCGTCAGCCCTGTCCGGCCCGTTCCTGCTCTCCGCACCAAGTCTGTGGTGCGCGTCGCCAGCCCAGTCCGGCCCATTCCTGCTCCCCGCACCAAGTCTGTGGTGCGTTTCGTCAGCCCTGTCCGGCCCGTTCCTGCTCTCCGCACCAAGTCTGTGGTGCGCGTCGCCAGCCCAGTCCGGCCCATTCCTGCTCCCCGCACCAAGTCTGTGGTGCGTTTCGTCAGCCCTGTCCGGCCCGCTCCTGCTCCCCACACCAAGCCAGTGGTGTGCGTCGTCAGTCCAGCACGGCCCGTGCCTGTTCCCCACACCAAGCCAGTGGTGTGCGTCGTCGGTCCGGCACGGCCTGTGCCTGTTCCACTGGTGCCTGGTCCGGCACCGGTCAGATGCGTTACGCCGGAGCTAGAGCAATCCGCTCCATCAGTGTGCAGTCCAGCTCCGGCCAGCGGGGCCAGACCGGACCAGGGGTACTTTGGGGGGTTGGAGAGGGAGTGGGGATCAGGCCCGGAGCCGGATCCGCCGCCAAGGCGGAGTGCCCACCCGGTCCCTCCCCTGTGGTATTTAGTTGGCGCGGTCGGAGTCCGCGCCTTTAGGGGGGGGTACTGTCACGCCCTGGCTCTGGGGACACTGTTATGTTGAGCCAGGGTGTGTATTCTATGTTTGTATTTCTATGTTGGCCTGAGTGACTCCCAATCAGAGGCAACGAGTGTCAGCTGGTTGTCTCTGATTGGGAGCCATATTTAACTGTCTGTCTTTCACTTTGTGTTTGTGGTTTCTTGTTCGTGTTGGTTTGTGTTTAAACCATAGACGTCACGTTTTTTCGTTTGTTGTTTTGATCGTGTGATCATTTAATAAATATAATATGTTCACCTTCAACGCTGCGCATTGGTCTCTCCCTGACGATCGTGACACCAGCCAACAGCGAGTTGCAGTAATCCAGACGGGAGATGACAAGTGCCTGGATTAGGACCTGTGCCGCTTCCTGTGTAAGGCAGGGTCGTACTCTCCGAATGTTGTAGAGCATGAACCTACAGGATCGGGTCACCGCCTTGATGTAAGCGGAGAACGACAGGGTGTTGTCCAGGGTCACGCCAAGGCTCTTCGCACTCTGGGAGGAGAACACAACGGAGTTGTCAACCGTGATGGCGAGATCATGGAACGGGCAGTCCTTCCCCGGGAGGAAGAGCAGCTCCGTCTTGCCAGGGTTCAGCTTGAGGTGGTGATCCGTCATCCATACTGATATGTCTGCCAGACATGCAGAGATGCGATTCGCCACCTGGTTATCAGAAGGGGGAAAGGAGAAGATTAGTTGTGTGTCGTCTGCATAGCAATGATAGGAGAGGCCATGTGAGGATATGACAGAGCCAAGTGACTTGGTGTATAGCGAGAATAGGAGAGGGCCTAGAACTGAGCCCTGGGGGACACCAGTGGTGAGAGCACGTGGTGCGGAGACAGCTTCTCGCCACGCCACTTGGTAGGAGCGACCGGTCAGGTAGGATGCAATCCAAGAGTGAGCCGCGCCGGAGATGCCCAGCTCGGAGAGGGTGGAGAGGAGGATCTGATGGTTCACAGTATCAAAGGCAGCAGACAGGTCTAGAAGGACAAGAGCAGAGGAGAGAGAGTTAGCTTTAGCAGTGCGGAGAGCCTCTGTGACACAGAGAAAAGCAGTCTCAGTTGAATGACCAGTCTTGAAACCTGACTGGTTTGGATCAAGAAGGTCATTCTGAGAGAGATAGCAAGAGAGTTGGCTAAAGACGGCACGCTCAATGGTTTTGGAGAGAAAAGAAAGAAGGGATACTGGTCTGTAGTTGTTGACATCAGAGGGATCGAGTGTTGGTTTTTTGAGAAGGGGTGCAACTCTCGCTCTCTTGAAGACGGAAGGGACATAGCCAGCGGTCAAGGATGAGTTGATCAGCGAGGTGAGGTAAGGGAGAAGGTCACCGGAGATGGTCTGGAGAAGAGAGGAGGGGATAGGGTCAAGCGGGCAGGTTGTTGGGCGGCCGGCCGTCACAAGTCGCAAGATTTTATCTGGAGAGAGAGGGGAGAAAGAAGTCAAAGCATAGGGTTGACGAAGTCATCCACAGAGAGGGAGGAGGGGGGGGGGGGGGGATTCAGCAGAGAGGAGAAGGTGGCAAAGAGCTTCCTAGGGTTAGAGGCAGATGCTTGGTATTTAGAGTGGTAGAAAGTGGCCTTAGCAGCAGAAACAGATGAAGAAAATGTAGAGAGGAGGGAGTGAAAAGAAGACAGGGTGGTAGAAAGTGGCCTTAGCAGCAGAAACAGATGAAGAAAATGTAGAGAGGAGGGAGTGAAAAGAAGACAGGTCCGCAGGGAGTCTAGTTTTCCTCCATTTCCGCTCGGCCGCCCTGTTCTGTGAGCTCGCAATGAGTCATCAAGCCACGGAGCTGGAGGGGAGGACCGAGCCGGCCGGGAGGATAGGGTACATAGAGAGTCAAAGGATGCAGAAAGGGAGGAGAGGAGGGTTGAGGAGGCAGAATCAGGAGATTGGAGGGAGAAGGATTGAGCAGAGGGAAGAGATGATAGGATGGAAGAGGAGAGAGTAGCGGGAGAGAGAGTGCGAAGGTTGCGACGGCGCATTACCATCTGAGTAGGGGCAGAGTGAGTAGTGTTGGAGGAGAGCGAGAGAGAAAAGGATACAAAGTAGTGGTCGGAGACATGGAGGGGAGTTGCAGTGAGATTAGCAGAAGAACAGCATCTAGTAAAGATGAGGTCAAGCGTATTGCCTGCCTTGTGAGTAGGAGGGGACGGTGAGAGGGTGAGGTCAAAAGAGGAGAGGAGTGGAAAGAAGGAGGCAGAGAGAAATGAGTCAAAGGTAGACGTAGGGAGGTTGAAGTCCCCCATAACTGTGAGGGGTGAGCCATCCTCAGGAAAGGAACTTATCAAGGCATCAAGCTCATTGATGAACTCTCCAAGGGAACCTGGAGGGCGATAAATGATAAAGATGTTAAGCTTGAATGGGTTAGTGACTGTGACAGCATGGAATTCAAATGAGGAGATAGACAGATGGGTCAGGGGAAAAATAGAGAAAGTCCACTTGGGAGAGATGAGGATTCCTGTGCCACCACCCCGCTGACCAGATGCTCTCGGGGTATGCGAGAACACATGGTCAGATGAGGAGAGAGCAGTAGGAGTAGCAGTGTTCTCAGTGGTAATCCATGTTTCCGTCAGCGCCAAGAAGTCGAGGGACTGGAGGGGAGCATAGGCTGAGATTAACTCTGCCTTGTTGGCAGCAGAACGGCAGTTCCAGAGGCTGCCTGAGACCTGGAACTCCAAGTGGGTGGTGCGTGCAGGGACCACCAGGTTAGAGAGGCAGCAGCCACGCGGTGTGAGGCGTTTGTATAGCCTGTACGGAGAGGAGAGAACAGGGATAGACAGAGGCATAGTTGACAGGCTGCAGAAAATGGCTACAATAATGCAAAGGAGATCGGAATGAAATGAACTAAACATCTGGGAAAGGAGAGAGCGGGGCCTCCCTCACCACAACACCCAAATATAACTCTCCCAACTTCCACCTCAGAAACTATAATTGTTGTAAACTACAGCGGTTCAATGTTTTCTAGGAATAGACTAACTTAGTTTATTCAGCTAGCTGACTAGGTACAGTATTCTTCCGTGAAAATCGTCCAGGGCACCTAGCCATAAGATGCCGCAGCCAGCTAGCATGCCGGACTCCAACAACACGGTTTAGCACCAATACTCGGCCACAACAAACCACCAGTGTGTCAGCACGCCAAGCAGATCGTTTGTGTCCGTGTCTAACGTTGTGGGTTAGTCCCGACAGCTTGAGCGAGTCCGTCGACAACTTATTCAGCCAGTTAGTTAGCTAGAATAGTTAGCATACTAGCTAGCCATTGCTTTCAGACAAAGAAGAAACCCCTCCTTTCACGGCACGAACACACAGAGAGAGCCAAACTAACGTTAACTAGTCACCCATGTCCCGAGTTCCTTGAACGACTATGGCTACCAAAAAACACAAATGTATGTTATGACTTACCCCTAGCAGCTACTGTTAGCTAGCCAAGTGCAAAGCTAGCCACTGAATTGACTCAGCCAGTTCGCGTCTGTTCGCGAGGTCGTTCCAGCTATTGTATACTAGTTGCTATCCAGGTAGCAACAAGCTAGCTAAATTTCAAGCACAGTAGCCACTTACTACCTAGCGTTAACGGTTCAGACAATGAGGTTAGAAAACAGCTGAATGGTAGGCAATTATTGTATGTAACTATTGTAGGCAGCCAGCTGGCATAATTACAGGCACTCTCAGGCGTAAAACAACTATACTGTTGCTAATAGTTGCCAGTAGCTATCCGCCAGCTAGTCCAGGTGGTGGTTTAGCCAGCTAGCTTCGTGCTACGCCGGGCTCAGCCGAATACAATACTAACCTACAATAATTACATACAACAACCCACGATAACTACCTACAATACCTAACTACAATCTAAATACATAGTTTTAGCCTTACTCGACAAAGCCCAAACTATGTATAAAGCCAAGCTTACCCGACTACCTCACCCGACGACGACCTCACCCTTTGCCTGACCAGCTCCTCTCTCATCCCCACAGCATGATGCTGCAACCACCATGCTTCACTGTGGGGATGGTGTTCTCGGGGTGATGAGAGGTGTTGGGTTTGCGCCAGACATAGCATTTTCCTTGATAGCCAAAAAGCTAAATTGTAGTCTCATCTGACCAGAGTACCTTCTTTCCTATGTTTGGGGTGTCTCCCACATGCCTTTTGGCGAACACCAAACGTGTTTGCTTATTTTTTTCTTCAAGCAATGGCTTTTTTCTGGCCACTCTTCCGTAACGCCCAGCTCTGTGGAGTGTACGGCTTAAAGTGGTCCTATGGACAGATAGTCCAATCTCCGCTGTGGAGCTTTGCAGCTCCTTCAGGGTCTCTTTGTTGGCTCTCTGATTAATGCCCTCCTTGCCTGGTCTGTGAGTTTTGGTGGGTGGCCCTCTCTTGGCAGGTTTGTTGTGGTGCCATATTCTTTCCATTTTTTAATAATGGATTTAATGGTGCTCCCAACCCTGATCTGTACTTCTCCATAACTTTGTCCCTGACCTGTTTGGAGAGCTCCTTGGTCTTCATGGTGCCGCTTCCTTGGTGGTGCCCCTTGCTTAGTAGTGTTGCAGACTCTGGGGCCATTCAAAACAGGTGTATATATACTGAGATCATGTGACACTTAGATTGCACACAGGTGGACTTTATTTAACTAATTATGTGACTTCTGAAGGTAATTCGTTGCACCAGATCTTATTTAGGGGCTTCATAGCAAAGGGGGTGAATACATATGCACGCACCACTTATTTATTTTTTGGAATTTTTTGAAACAAGTAATTTTTTTTCATTTCACTTCACCAATTTGGACTATTTTGTGTATGTCCATTACATGAAATCCAAATAAAAATCCATTTAAATTACAGGTTGTAATGCAACAAAATAGGAAAAACGCCAAGGGGGATGAATACTTTTGCAAGGCACTGTATACGATCTTAATTTGATCACTTTTTTGTTGCTGAGGATTTTCTTGCAACGGAGGAAATTCAGATTTTTGGTATTTAGTATTTTATAAGGATCCCCATTAGCTGTTGAAAGCAGCTACTTTTCCTGGGGTCCAAAAATTGAAAAGAAGGCCTAGAGAGCTGCCCTGCTGTACACCACACCCTACATGTTTGGCATTAGAGAAGCTTCAAAAACCATAAAACATATGTTTTCTCAACAATAGGTTATGGTCAATAATATCAAAGGCTGCACTGAAATCTAACAGTACAGCTCCCACAATCTTCTTATTATCAATTTATTTCAACCAATCATCAGTCATTTGAGTCAGTGCAGTACATGTTGAGTGCCCTTCTCTATAAGCATGCTGAAAGTCTGTTGTCAATTTGTTTACAGAGAAATAGCATTGTATTTGGTCAAACACCAACTTTTCCAACAGTTTGCTAAGAGCTGGCAGCAAGCTGATACAGTTGAAGTCGGAAGTTTACATACACTTTAGCCAAAAACCTTTAAACTCAGTTTTTCACAATTCCTGACATTTAATCTTTGTAAAATGTCCCTGTCTTAGGTCAGTTAGGATCACCACTTTATTTTAAGAATGTGAAATGTCAGAATAATAGTAGAGAGAATGATTTATTTCAGCTTTGATTTATTTAATCACATTCCCAGTGGGTCAGAAGTTTACATACACTCAATTAGTATTTGGTAGCATTGCCTTTAAATTGTTTAACTTGGGTCAAACATTTTGGGTAGCCTTCCACAAGCTTCCCACAATAAGTTGGGTGAATTTTGCCCATTCCTCCTGACAGAGCTGGTGTAACTGAGTCAGGTTTGTAGGCCTCCTTGCTCGCACACGCTTTTTCAGTTCTGCCCACACATTTTCTATAGGATTGAGGTCAGGGCTTTGTAATGGCCACTCCAATACCTTGACTTTGTTGTCCTTAAGCCATTTTGCCACAACTTTGGAAGTATGCTTGGGGTCATTGTCCATTTGGAAGACCCATTTGCGACCAAGCTTTAACTTCCTGACTGATGTCTTGAGATGTTGCTTCAATATATCCACATCATTTTCCTTCCTCATGATGCCATCTAGCAAAGCACCCCCCCCCCCAGCATGATGCTGCCACCCCCGTGCTTCACGGTTGGGATGGTGTTCTTCGGCTTGCAAGCGTCCCCCTTTTTCCTGCAAACATAACAATGGTAATTATGGCCAAACAGTTATATTTGTGTTTCATCAGACCAGAGGACATTTCTCCAAAAAGTAAGGTCTTTGTCCCCATGTCCCCAGCATCTTCACAAGGTCCTTTGCTGTTGTTCTGGGATTGATTTGCACTTTTTGCACCAAAGTATGTTCATCTCTAGGAGACAGAACGCGTCTCCTTCCTGAGCGGTATGACGGCTGCGCGGTCCCATGGTGTTTATACTTGCGTGCTATTGTTTGTACAGATGAACCTGGTACCTTCAGGCGTTTGGAAATTGCTCCCAAGGATGAACCAGACTTGTGGAGGTCTACAATGTTTTTTCTGAGGTTGGCTGATTTCTTTTGATTTTCCCATGATGTCAAGCAAAGAGGCACTGAGTTTGAAGGTATGCCTTGAAATACATCCACAGGTACACCTCCAATTGACTCAAATTATGTCAATTAGCCTATCAGAATATTCGTCGCCAAATATATTCGTTGCCAAACCCACTGGCTCCAGGCCATCTATAAATCACTGCTAGGCAAATCCCCGCCTTATCTTAGCTCATTGGTCACCATAGCAACACCCACCCGTAGTCTGCGCTCCAGCAGGTATATCTCACTGGTCATCCCCAAAACCAACACCTCCTTTGGCCGCAATTCCTTCCAGTTCTCTGCTGCCAATGACTGGAACAAATTGCAAAAATCTCTGAAGCTGGAGACACTTATCTCCCTCACTAACTTTAAGCATCAGTTGTCAGAGCAGCTTACCGATCACTGCACCTGTACACAGCCCATCTGAAATTAGCCCGCCCAACTACCTCATCCCTATATTGTTATTTATTTTGCTCATTTGTACCCCAGTATCTCTATTTGCACATCATCTCTTGCACATCTATCATTCCAGTGTTAATACTAATTGTAATTATTTTGCACTATAGCCTATTTATTGCCTTACCTCCATAACTTGCTACATTTGCACACACTGTATATATATGTATTTCTGTTGTATTTTTGACTTTGTTTTGTTTTACCCCATATGTAACTCTGTGTTGTTGTTTTTATCGCACTGCTTTGCTTTATCTTGGCCAGGTCGCAGTTGTAAATGAGAACTTGTTCTCAACTGGTTTACCTGGTTAAATAAAGGTGAAATAAAAATAAAAGCCTATCAGAAGCTTCTAATGCCATGACATCATTTTCTGGAATTTTCCAAGCTGTTTAAAGGCACAGTCAACTTAGTTTATGTAAACTTCTGACCCACTGGAATTGTGATACAGTGAATTATAAGTGAAATAATCTGTCTGTAAACAATTATTGGAAAAATGACTTGTGTCATGTACAAAGTAGATGTCCTAACCGACTTGCCAAAACTATAGTTTGTTAACAAGAAATTTGTGGAGTGGTTGAAAAATGAGTTTTAATGACTCCAACCTAAGTGTATGTAAACTTCCGACTTCAACTGTAGGTCTGCTGTTAGAACCAGTAAAAGCTGCTTTACCACTCTTGGGTAGCGAAATGACTTTGGCTTCCCTCCAGATGAGCTTCATGATTTACATAAATTAACTGAAAACACGCAATAACACATTAGCAGTATTAACAGTTAATGTATTAACAGTTATTAACATATTAACAGTCTTGAACTTTTCACGTAGCCTAATTTTTCCAGCTAATATCCTAACCACCGATCAAGCAACATTATGGACTAAACATTTAAATCCTGTTGCTGCAGGATTATATTGCTGCGACAATACTGGTCAAATTAAGATCTGTAAGCAGGTGATCTCCCTGTACCTCTCAAAATGATAATTTAGTCCTATTTGAACACCTGAAGGATGCATCTTTCCTTTCTCCCCTTCCTTGAATCACTTATTTGACATGATTGAGAAATTACAGCAATATTGAATATTTGAACATAGCATTTGGACATAGCATAAGTGCTACTGAATGTGTGTGTTAATGAATCGGTACACTAGCAATGCCAGATGTTTTCCCTAACTACTAAGCCACTCTGCTTGCAGCTACTGTATGGTACAGTAGGTAAGGTAGCTGGCAGCATTTACTTAGCAGTTAGTATCTAGCATCGGGTGTGTCCATGGAAACAGTCAATTAGAGTGACTGCCAAGAAGAGAAAAAAAACGTTACAGGAAGACAAGCAAATGTTACTTGGAAAATCAACTGTTGTGACAGAGCTGTTATCGCAGAGTTAATCCTGTATTTTTCCTTGGCTGATGAAACAGTGATTCTTAGCGGAAATTCCCTCCAGCCTCTTTATAGGTGTTCCCTCCCCTTTATAGGTGTCCCCTCCCTCCATCCTCTTAATAGGTGTCCCCTCCCTCCATCCTCTTAATAGGTGTCCCCTCCCTCCATCCTCTTAAAAGGTGTCCCCTCCCTCCATCCTCTTAATAGGTGTCCCCTCCCTCCATCCTCTTAATAGGAGTCCCCTCCCTCCATCCTCTTAATAGGTGTCCCCTCCCCCATCCTCTTAATAGGTGTCCCCTCCCTCCATCCTCTTAATAGGAGTCCCCTCCCCCCATCCTCTTAATAGGTGTCCCCTCCCCCCATGCTCTTAATAGGTGTCGCCTCCCCTTTATAGGTGTCCCCTCCCCCCATCCTCTTAATAGGTGTCAACTCCCCTTTATAGGTGTCCCCTCCCCCATCCTCTTAATAGGTGTCGCCTCCATTTTATCGGTGTCCCCTCCCTCCATCCTCTTAATAGGTGTCGCCTCCCCTTTATAGGTGTCCCCTCCCCCCATCCTCTTTGGAAATGGTATCATCCATCCACACTGTTGAACTTCAGTGGCGACTCTAGTTTTCCGTTTCTGCCTTCTGGCTAGTAATGACATCATGCCATATGCATCTCACGCTTCCCCCGGTCGCCTCCAGGCTCTACAAACAGCCACTTAAACTCAAACTTAAACTCAAACTTCCTGGAGCCATATAACCAGACTCATATTTATGGGAATTCCTCTTATATCTCCTACAGAGACAGGTTATGTCATATAGTTGCAAAACCATCAACTCAATCAACCTTTACAGACGGTTGAACTGTTGGCTTTGTGAGAGCATCTTTCTGCCATTTCAGCTGTTATGTATGAATTTAGCTGATTCCTAAAGCTAACTGCCATACTTGGTCCGATCCAACCCAGCTGCATTTCACCATGTCTCACTCCCATCCCAGCTAAAACCATGACCATTACTTGCATCTTGCCAATGTGGGGTGGATTGGAGTGAAACAAATGTAACAGTGGGTCCAATTGATTAGTATTTGTTTCGTTTCGTCTGTGCCCAGTGGTTTTCATTAGTAAATATCTCATTGGATCAGACGGTAACTGAAAACCTGACTGGTTCTCAACAGTGTCCTATTATAGTGAAATAGAATGGCAAGCTGACTGGAAACCATATCTGACCGGTTGTTTTAGCTGTGCCTTTGTTTTTAAAATATGTACTTTAATTGCTCTGGTGTGCCAGTTTCGCTGGTTACCTCACTGTGTAACACTGGTGTGTGTGTGTGTGTGTGTGTGTGTGTGTGTGTGTGTGTGTGTGTGTGCATGTTGTATAGCTGGTTACTTCATTATGCAGACTGGCCTCATTCAGGCCTTGAAGAGCCAGAGAAAGCCTGTTTGCGCAATCGCTGTAAATCACAACAAACCGCCCATGTTATGCCTTTGCTGACTGAGCCCATGTTGCACCAATTCAGCCCAAATTCTTCCAAGGGCCTTGTAGAGATGTGTGTGCATGTCGGACTCATGACATCTTCTGAGTTTACAGCCTGCTTTCTTTGACTCAGGCTATTAAAATGTTGTCTCCATTTAGTCATCTAGACATTTAGTCAGCGTTACTACCAGGTAATAACAGCATTCTTACACCAGTGGTCAGCATCTTCCAAGTCTCTCTCTGTCTCTCTGTCTCTCTGTCTCTCTCTCTCTCTCTCTCTCTCTCTCAATTCAATTCAATTCAACAGACTTTATTGACATGGCAAGTAAAATTACTTACATTGTCAAAGTATACATATAACAAAAATGGTGGGACCAACAGCAATAATAATAGTAGTAGTGGAAATGGGATTACCATTAACAGCAACTACAACAACAATATTAATGAGAATAACAATACATTAAAGCAATAGTAGTCGACCAGTCTCAACCTGACTGAGAAGACACATTACATGCTATGAAAGCCAAAACAAAACAGGAAATATTATTGACATTACATTACAATTTTCACTGGCTGTCCCTCAGGTTGTGGCAGGAGGACACATATTTGGCTGCCAAAATTGCACATTTTGGCTTTTCACCCAATAAATATTGAATTTTTTCTTCCTCTTTTATAGTTTCAAATTCGTTGTACTGAATGATAATTTTGGGAAAGAAAGATTCTCTTAGGTCTGAGTATTTGTCACAGTGTAATAGGAAATGCAGCTCTGTCTCTACCTCTCCCCGGGGGCAGAGTGAGCACAGCCTGTCCTCTCTGGGCAGCCAGGTTTGCCTGTGACGACCGGTCTCTATAGCCAGACTGTGCTCACTGAGTCTGTACCTAGTCAGTGTTTTTCTCAGTTTTCTATCAGTCACAGTGGTCAGATAGTCTGCCACCATGTACTGTCTGTTTAGAGCCAAATAGCATTGAAGTTTACTTTGATTTTTTGTGGTGTCTTTCCAATAGGTGATATATTTTTCTTTTTGCTTTGTGATGATTTGGTTGGGCCAGATTTTCTGAGTGCTATCCTGAGGCTCTATGAGGTTGGTTTTGTTAGTGAACTGAGCCTCAGAACCAGCTGGCTGAGGGGACTCTTCTCTTGTTTCATCTCTTGACATAGTAGAAATTTGATGGCTCTTTTTTCTATTCGAATAAGGAGGGGGTATTGGCCCAATTCTGCTCTACATGCGTTATTTGGAGTTTTTCTTTGCACTTGCAATACAGTCTTGCAAAACTCTGCATGCAGTATTTCGATTGGATGTTTGTCCCATTTGGTAAATTCAGTATTAGAGAGCGGACCCCATACTTCGCTGCCATATAGAGCAATTGGTTCTATAACTGATTGGAAAATGTTGAGCCAGATTCTAATTGGAATTTCGATTTTAATATTCCTTTTAATGGCATAGAATGCTCTTCTTGCTTTGTCTCTCAGCTCATTCACAGCCATGTGAAAACTACCTGTGTTGCTGATATTTAGTCCTAGATACGTGTAATTTTTGGTGTGTTCTAATAGAACTGTGTCCAAATAGAATTAATATTTGTCAGCCTGATTTCCTGACCTTTTTTGGAATATCATTATATTCGTTTTTTTTAGATTAGTTTTTTAGATTAGATTAGTTTTTTAGATTAGATTTTTAGATTTTTTAGATTAGTGGGAGACAGTAGCACCAGGTCATCTGCGTACAGCAGACACTTGATTTCAGTGTTGTGTAGGGTGAGACCAGGTGCTGACGATTCTTCTAATGTTTTTGCCAATTCGTTAATGTAGATGTTAAATAGTGTTGGACTTATTGGGCAGCCCTGTTTCACTCCACGTCCCTGAGAGAAGAAGTCTGTTTGCTTGTTGCCGATTTTAATCGCACATTTGTTTTTAGTGTACATTGATTTAATAACATCATATGTTTTCCCTCCAATACCACTTTCTATTAGTTTGTAAAAAAGACCTTCATGCCAAATTGAATCAAATGCTTTCTTGAAGTCTACAAAACACGAGTAGATTTTGCCTTTGTTTTGATTTACTTGTTTGTCAATTAGAGTCTGGAGGGTGTAAATGTGGTCTGTTGTACGATAATTTTTTACAAATCCAATCTGGCTTCTGCTTAGGACGTTGTGTTCATCAAGGAAATGATGTAGTCTGCTGTTTATGATACTGCAGAGAATTTTCCCCAAGTTGCTGTTAACGCAAATTCCTCTGTAATTATTTGGGTCAAATTTGTCTCCATTTTTATAAATTGGTGTGATCAATCCTTGGTTCCAAATATCGGGGAAAATACCTGCAGTTAGGATAATGTTGAAGAGTTTGAGTATAGCCAATTTGAATTTGTGGTCTGTATATTTGATCATTTCATTTAAAATACCATCAGCACCACAGGCCTTTTTGGGTTGGAGAGTGCAAAGTTTTTCCAATAATTCTTGTTCTGTAATTGGGGTATCCACAGGATTCTGATAGTCTTTGACTGCTGATTCAAGGATTTGTAATTTTTCCTGTATATCTTGTTGTTCTGGGCTCTTTGTTATATTGCTGTAGAGGTTTGCAAAGTGATTTCTCCACATGTCCCCATTTTGGATAGCCAATTCATTTACATTACATTACATTTTAGTCATTTAGCAGACGCTCTTATCCAGAGCTACTTACAGGAGCAATTAGGCTTAAGTGCCTTGCTCAAGGGCACATTTACGTCATTTAGCAGACGCTCTTATCCAGAGCGACTCACCAATTGGTGCGTTCACCCTATAGCCAGTGGGATAACCACTTTACAATTTTTTTGGGGGGGGAGGTTTGTTTAATTTATTCCAATTCTCCCAGAAGTGGTTTGATTCTATGGATTCCTCAATCACATCTAGCTGATTTCTAATGTGCTGTTCCTTTTTTGTTCTTAGGGTGTGTTTGTATTGCTTCAGTGTTTCCCCATATTGAAGACGTATATTTTTGTTGTCTGGGTCTCTGTGTTTATGATTAGATATATTTCTCAATGACTTTCTTAGATTTTTGCAATCATTATCAAACCATTTTTCATGATCTATTATTTTTGGTTTGCTCTTATGTTTCTTAAGATTAGCCAAGGAGGCTAATTTGTCAAATATAAAGTTTATGTTCCAAACGGCCAAATTTATACCTTCATTGGTGTAGGAGAATGTTAATGCTAAAAAGTTGTCCAGGAGAGATTGTATTTTTTGGCTACTAATTGCTTTTTGGTAGATTTCTGTACTGTTTGCACTCCATCTATAGGTCTGTTTAGTACCATGTAATTTATTGGGCTGTGATGCTTCATGGTTGGGTTCTGCTCTTTTCAGATACACTGTGATTTTACTGTGGTCAGAAAGAGGTGTTAGTGGGCTGACTGTGAAGGCTCTGAGAGACTCTGGGTTAAGGTCTGTGATGAAGTAGTCTACAGTACTGCTGCCAAGGGATGAGCTGTAGGTGTACCTACCAAAAGAGTCCCCTCTTAACCTACCATTGACTATGTACAGACCCAGTGTTCGACAGAGCTTCAGGAGCTGTACTCCATTTTTGTTTTTCACTTTGTCATAGTTGTTTCTAGGGGGGTATGTGGGGAGGGAAAGGTTGTTGCTTCCCGGTAGGTGTTTGTCCCCATGACTGTTAATAGTGTCTAGTTCTTCTGCTGTTCTAGCATTCAGGTCTCCACAGACCAGCACATTGCCTTGGGCCTGAAAGTGACTAATCTCCCCCTCTAGAATGGAGAAACTCTCTTCATTGAAGTAGGGTGACTCTGAGGGGGGAATGTATGTGGCACAGAGGAAGACGTTGTTATCTGTTAAGATAGCCTCCTTGTTGATTTTTAGCCAGATAAAGAATTCTCCTGTTTTGATCAATTCGATTGAATTAGTTAGTTCAGATTTATACCATATTAGCATTCCCCCTGAGTCTCTTCCCTGTGTGATTCCTTTTAATTTGGTGGATGGTACGATTATCTCCCTATAACCTAGTGGACAGCCAGTGGAAACATCACCTCTGCACCATGTTTCCTGTAGTACTACAATATCAACATCATACATTTATTTAAGGAAGTCTGGGTTTCTGCTCTTTAGCCCAAAAGCAGAGGACTTCAAGCCTTGTAAATTCCAACATGCAACGTAAAAAGACTTCATAACTGTTTTTTCTTTACATTCAAAATGAAATAAACACTCACAATCCAACAAGAACTATTAAAATAGGATTTTTCAATTAAGGTAAACTCTTATTATGCAAATGTGATTTGTTTATCATTTCAGATAGTATTTGTGTCATGCCACTTGGGTGGATGTAGTGTGAGGATGGTGGAGTTCTTGTGCTCATCTTACCATGACCCTCGGCCTATCACATGTGAGCATAGTAGATTCAGCATTTGTTTGATGTCACTCATTTCGTTGGTGGGAGCTGGACCAGTTGCTCCTCTCACAGCTTGTGCATAGCTCTGTCTGCCGGGCTGTGGCTCCTCCAGGTGTGGGTCTGTGGTGGGGGGGAGGGGGGTGTTAGGCCTCGTCTGGGTGGGTCTGAAGCTGGGCTGGGGTGGTCTGTGCTGCGCTGGATGTGGTGGGCATTGAGGTTGGTGGTGCTGTGGCCGTGGCTGGGGGGTCCAGGGTACTGGTCCGGGGTGTTGTCTCGGTGATCTCGGGGGGGTGGCGATTGCTCCGCTGTTCCTGGGTGGAGAGGTCGAGATGCGGTTTAAAGCGACGTCCTTGAGAGTCTTAGCAAAGATGGGGACTGTCTCCCTGTACAGGTGAACATGGTCATAGAGACAGTCCAGATCGAGGGTGGGATGGTGGGCCAGGTGTACATTGGGTCGTAGGGCACAGTCCCGGGAGAGGCTGGCGTTTATTCTTTGGATTGTGGCAGGGTGGAAGTCCTTCCTCTGTAGAAGGGTTGACACCACGATCCTTGAGTTGGGGAAGATTGCGGAGGCCTTCTCAATCACTCCCCGTAGTGAAGTCGCCACCCTCTCCTGCTGAGCACGCAGGTCGTTGCTTCCGGTGTGTATGATTATGTGGCTTGGCGACCCAAGCTGGGCCTTATCAAGCAGCGCCATGGCACTCTGCGTTGTTGGGCACCACACCTTTCTCGTTTTGTGTCTAGGGAAAAGTTGCTTCTCCTGAACAAACTTCCCATTTGAGTCCATCAACAGGACAATCTCAGCCAGTGTTTCTTCTGGACTGGAGGGGGTAGAGTTGGGGCTGGTGGGTGTTGGAGCTGGGGTGTGGCTGGTCTGTGCCGGTGCCTCTGTCAGTGGGAGGCTGTTCTGGGGGCTGGGGGGGAGGCATGCAGCCGGCAGGGCTGGGGAGGCCTGGTTGGTTGAGGTGGGCTCCTCTGCTGTGTGATGGCAGGTCATAGAGTGGTGATCTAGCTGCTCCTGCAGTCTGTCTTCTGTTCTCTTTCTCTCCTGCAGCTCCTCTCTTAGTGTGGTCAGCTCGTTATTACTGCTCTGCCTGTCTTTTTGGAGCTCTCTCACCTCCTTTGTTAGATCAGCCAGCTCTCTCTTGAGTCCGTCTCTCTCTTGCTGAACTTCTTTCAGCTGTGTTGCAAGGCTGCTGTCCTGCTCTGTCCGCACCTTGGTTAGGAGCTCCTCTAAGGTGTGGATGTCTGGTTGCTGTTTGCTCACACTCTCCCTGAGCAGGACCACCTCTCCCTCCAGTGTGGTGAACTGATCCCTCATGGCAGCCATGGTGTTGAGGAGGGCCTGAGCCTGCTCTGCACTGAGGGGGTCGCTCTCCTCCTGTGGCGTGTCCTCCACTATGGTGGGAAGAGAGGTGCTGGATGTGCCTTTTTGGGTGGGGATAGTGGGGGTGAGGGTGGTGCTGGTGGAGTTTGTCTTGTGGGAGGGCATGTCACTGGTGGTGTCCTTCTCTCTCTCTGCTCTCTCCTTAATGGTCTGAAAGTCTGTTTCAAACAGCCTAAGGTTACCTTGCACCATGACAGTCCCAGTCTTGTAGAGGTTGATTGTTATCATGGTGCTGTCAGGGTCATCTGTCTCTTTCACTTTCAGCTTCCACCCATTACAGATTCCCTCTTTCTTTACGGATGGGTAGTGAGAGCAGACTGCTGAGCGCCATGCATTTGGCTGGTCAGTGAGAAAGATGAGATTACTCACATCACCGTTTTTGTAGAGGTCTGTGAAAAGGGTTTCTGGCCTCCCCTTTAGTAGATTCTGTTTAAAAGCTTTCCTTGTTGTGTCATATCCTTGGATAAATCCCTATATGAGGTGTCTGTGGTCGTTTAGAACAGCTGCCTGCAACACACACATCTTTCATCCTTTTTTGTTGTTGTTGTAATCTATCTGTTCTCCTCTCTCTTTTCCGCTTTCTCTCTATTTTGCTATCTCTTTCCCTCTGTCTTTCTGTCTTTCTTTCTGTCTTTCTTTCTGTCTTTCTTTCTGTCTTTCTTTCTTTCTGTCTTTCTTTCTTTCTTTCTTTCTGTCTTTCTTTCTTTCTTTCTTTCTTTCTTTCTTTCTTTCTTTCTTTCTGTCTTTCTTTCTTTCTGTCTTTCTTTCTTTCTGTCTTTCTTTCTTTCTTTCTTTCTGTCTTTCTTTCTTTCTTTCTTTCTTTCTATCTTTCTTTCTTTCTTTCTTTCTTTCTGTCTTTCTTTCTTTCTGTCTTTCTGTCTTTCTGTCTTTCTGTCTTTCTGTCTGTCTTTCTGTCTGTCTTTCTGTCTTTCTTTCTGTCTTTCTTTCCGTCTTTCTTTCTGTCTTTCTTTCTTTCTGTCTTTCTGTCTGTCTGTCTTTCTTTCTGTCTGTCTGTCTGTCTGTCTTCCTTTCTTTCTTTCTGTCTTTCTTTCTGTCTGTCTTTCTGTCTTTTTTTGTCTTTCTTTCTGTCTTTCTGTCTTTCTTTCTGTCTTTCCTTCTGTCTTTCTATCTGTCTTTCTGTCTGTCTTTCTTTCTTTCTGTCTTTCTTTCTGTCTTTCTTTCTTTCTTTCTTTCTTTCTTTCTTTCTTTCTTTCTGTCTTTCTTTTTTTCTGTCTTTCTTTCTGTCTTTCTGTCTGTCTTTCTTTCTGTCTTTCTTTCTGTCTTTCTTTCTGTCTTTCTTTCTGTCTTTCTTTCTGTCTTTCATTCTGTCTGTCTTTCTTTCTTTCTTTCTGTCTGTCTGTCTTCCTTTCTTTCTTTCTGTCTTTCTTTCTGTCTGTCTTTCTGTCTTTCTTTCTGTCTTTTTTTGTCTTTCTTTCTGTCTTTCCTTCTGTCTTTCTATCTGTCATTCTGTCTGTATGTCTTTCTTTCTGTCTTTCTTTCTGTCTTTCTGTTTTTCTTTCTTTCTGTCTTTCTTTCAGTCTTTCTTTCTGTCCTTCTTTCTGTCTGTCTTTCTTTCTTTCTTTCTTTCTTTTTTCTGTCTTTCTTTTTTTCTGTCTTTCCTTCTGTCTTTCTTTTTTTCTGTCTTTCTGTATGTCTGTCTGTCTTTCTTTCTTTCTTTCTTTCTTTCTTTCTGTCTTTCTGTCTTTCTGTCTTTCTTTCTTTCTGTCTTTCTTTTTTTCTGTCTTTCTTTCTGTCTTTCTTTCTGTCTTTCTGTCTGTCTTTCTGTCTTTCTTTCTGTCTTTCTTTCTGTCTTTCTTTCTTTCTGTCTTTCTTTCTGTCTGTCTTTCTTTCTTTCTTTCTGTCTTTCTGTCTTCCTTTCTTTCTTTCTGTCTTTCTGTCTTTCTTTCTGTCTTTCTTTCTGTCTTTCTTTCTTTCTGTCTTTCTTTCTGTCTGTCTTTCTTTCTTTCTGTCTTTCTGTCTGTCTGTCTTCCTTTCTTTCTTTCTGTCTTTCTTTCTTTCTTTCTTTCTTTCTTTCTTTCTTTCTGTCTGTCTGTCTGTCTTTCTTTCTGTCTTTCTTTCTGTCTTTCTGTCTTTCTGTCTTTTTTTCTTTCTTTCTGTCTTTCTTTCTGTCTGTCTTTCTGTCTTTCTTTCTTTATTTCTGTCTTTATTTTTTCTTTTTTCTTTCTTTCTTTCTTTCTTTCTTTCTTTCTTTCTTTCTTTCTTTCTTTCTTTCTTTCTTTCTTTCTTTCTTTCTTTCTTTCTTTCTTTCTATTTGTCCTTCTTTCTGTCTTTCTGTCTTTCTTTCTTTCTTTTTTTCAGTTCTTTCTTTCTTTCTTTCTTTCTTTCTTTCTTTCTTTCTTTCTTTCTTTCTTTCTTTCTTTCTTTCTGTCTGTCTGTCTGTCTGTCTGTCTGTCTGTCTGTCTGTCTTTGTTCTCCCAGGACATTTTAAATTTGTAAAAAAAAATCTGTTTTTAAAACTATTTTTTATCTTTTCGTGTCTGTCCATCTGTCCCTCTCTCTCTCTTTTTCTCTGTCTCTCTCTTCCTGACCACATCTGAGAGGGTGCTTGTTTCATGGCCTTAACGATTCTATCTATTTAACAAACCCATGTA